>NW_010535868.1:22396-34385 GCF_000687285.1 Phaethon lepturus
CTGATGCCTTTTGCACTTTGATGGGTCTCTAATGACAAAGGGAGATTTAGAGCAAGGGCATAGGTAAGAAAAAGGGAGTATGGACCTGCTGCCATGGAGAACAGGCCTGCTCCTGGCCCACTCAACACTTAAAATATGACTGCCTTTTGGATTTCTGAATATAGGGACTGCTTACCATTAGTGTATACAGGGATGAAAAAATGCAACATACTTATCAAATAAAACTTTCACTTTCAAGTTGTAGTTCAATTCCTGCAGTTTCACCAGCAATCTGGAAAGAGAATTTTAAGTGACTGCAATTGCAAAAGACAGGTTCTCTATCACACTGCTTATCACAGGTATATTCAAGCTGCACAACTCTGCCACATCCAGGCTCCAAGCTTGCTCCATATAAGATATCATATTTGCAGTGACAGGATAAATTAGCAAGGTCTGTAGACACTGATCCCAGGTCCTGATTTAGAGAGGAAACTAGATGGGCAAATGAGTTATCCTTCTGCGTGACAAAGTGGTCTGCATGTAACTGTTCTACTGTTTCATTGTTTCTTATACAATCAATATCCCCCTACTTCTGGTAAAGGGTAAAAGCTAAATGCAAGTTGAACTCTGCTAGAAGACATCTACCTGCCACATAGCACTTTCCTTCTCCTGACACTAGCACTTAGGCTACCATGCAAGAAGTACAATCCTCTTGGCTGTAGGAAGCCAACGACATGAAAAGCTTACCACGAAACAGATGGGAGAAGGGGAAAACATACCTCAGCTTTACAGTAAACTGTACTCCTGTCTTCAGAACTAATGGCCTCTGAGGATGTGTTGGCATGCAAGGCTGCCTCTCTACCACAAAGGAGCTATGGAAAGAACAGATTACAGGCACTTTGATTTATCAGCGTTGTCTTTAAGGAATAAGAAATTACATAAAAAGTTAACTTTAAAAGAATGGTGATTTACCAGTAGTACTATATGCTCTATTCATTCGGTCTCAATCCACACAGAGGTCTGTGTGTGGGTTTCTTTCACTTGTATTAACAGCACTAGAAATATCAAGAATATAAAGCAATTTCATAAGGGATGGCTTTTCCTAAATACATTGATGGCTTGAGGAGGGAGAGTGTGGCCTCAAACTTCCCTGAAATCAAACAGCGTGTAAACACTGTGATATAACTAGCATAATCCAAGTGAGAAGTGTTGCTTTGCCACTTCTCTGTATAACAACACATGCCCAAGAGCTAGGGCTAGCTAACCCCATAAAGCAAACTCCTGAGGCTAACCTGTTCTGATACACCCCAAACTGCTGCTGTATCAGGCACCTTTTGTGTAGCACTGTGCTGTGCAGATGTAAATTATGAAGTATTTCTACTGTTACTGAGTCCTAGGCAGCATGAAGACTCTTCCTTCCACTGTACTCACAAGCAAGATAACTGAACAGCAGCTGGACTTCTACAGCTCTTCCTCCTTGCCTTCACTCCATTGAAAGGACTACCTGTGTTTTCCAACTGAAAATTAGTGGTCAAAGCATCTGAATGGGACTCTGAAAACCTGGGTTCTAGCTCACCATAGCTGGGTGTTACCTACTATATCTAAGTCCTTGCTCTTAACTGCTAGTTTCAAGCCTTCTGCTGCATGAATTCTCATCTACTGTATTTTTACAGAATGGGACTCTGATCTTATGTGGGGCAAGTGCCAGTTACAGTAACTTGCATCATAGAGATGGTACAGCGACAGGGCTGGCCTCCCTGTGCTGGAGACAAAAAAGATGCATACAGAGACAAACGTTTGGAGAATCTAGTGTGTATTTATCCTGGGCATAACTTGGTGTGGATGGCTTCTTGCCTCCATTTACTTGAACTTTGCAGAGCTGAAGCTTAAAGCAAGAAGTGGACTAATAGACTAGGAGTTTGATTCTGTAACCAATGCATATTGTAGCATAGCTCCTGCTAACTTAAACGATGACTGATCACAAATGCTTTCCATGGGTCTAAACCTGCGGAAACCCTAAATAGGGTAAATCTCAAAAACAGTCATTTACTTTAATGTTTGTGACAAACTTAGGAAAACCTCAGAAAATGCAAAGTTAGCATGCAGGAAGTAATGAGGGAACAGAAGGAAAGGTGCTCTCCATTCATTTACTCATGCAAATACAAAAAGACCCTTCTTGTCTGTTACCTCTGGATGAGTTGTTTGAAAAGACTGTATGTTCGGTCCTGCAGAACTTGTTTATTTTTTGTGATGGGATCAGGGTCATAGGTAAACTTCTGTTCCAGTTCCTCAAGCTTTTTGAGCTGTTGACGGACTTGCTGTAGACTTTCAGCAACAATGGTGAACCTGCAATTACAGTCTTACTACTTTTAGCATGTTTTTGTATCGTAATAATGTTGAGACACCAGCCAGGTGACTGTCCCTAAGGACGAGGCAGTGCACAGAGAACACTTCTTGCTAACTGGAAACGTGATGAGGTCATAAAATCAATGAAATGTAGTTATGCTGTGACAGAATGAAAATGTATAATATAAATCATCAGTATATTTCACAGATCTGGTGTTCCTTCATAACACAAAGTTCCTGGCCAATACAGCCCTTGACTGGGACTTACCAGTTCTGCAGCTGGTCAAGACAGGCATTGGGCGGGCCACCAATACATGCAGTCTGTTGCCTGTGTTTCCACTCCACCAGCTCCTCATTAATAAGAGCACTCTGTGTGTGCTCTGTGGCATTCAGCAGCTGTACTATCTTGTTCACCACTTCCTACAGAGAATATAACATTACTCTGTTCATTAAAAATACATTATGCAGGAAAACTAATTACTGGTTTAGCTAATGCTATCTGTCTTGCAAAACTTTGCAAGGATCTCAAAGTAATAGTTTGTAATAGTCAAAAGAGGATTCTTCCTAAAACACCAGCTGTTTTTTAGCTGGAGTACTTGCTAGATTAAATGGAGAAACAACACACATTCAGTATTGCTGAATTATAAAGAGCCATTGTCTCCATTCACATGTCCTAAGTGTGTACCTGGGATCACCCAGTGCTTACTGATTTGAGCACTGCAACGGGTGAGCACATTTAACTCTAATATAGCTGCAAACCTTCTAATCAGTTTTTCCTCAAGAACACGACTACTGATATGACACTCTTCCCTCTTGTGGTTCTTTTAGCTCTAGCTGACAGAGTTTGATAAAGGTTCCTAGAAGAGAATTGGTTACAAACATACTAGATTATAAGTCAGGATGGAAAGAATGAAATCTTAGCTCAACTGAGAGCAGTAGAAAAGTTTTCTTTTATATAATTTATGTCAACCCAATGAAAATGGTTGTGTTCAGAATGAAGTGCTGTTGCCTCCTGAAAGAAAACTAGAGCGCTACCTTTCTCTTGAGGTCAAGTGATAAAAACATCTTCTTGAGATTCATCTGTTCTTTCTTATATTCTTCCTGTGACACACCATTGGATTCATGTTCTGTAAAAGAAGTCCAAATTGTGAAGATGAGGCTGAACCTGATGACGCAACAGGTCATGCCCTTGTGAGAACGGGGAAGTATGGGTGGGGGAAACACTCAGGGCAAGAGGGGACCTGCCTGGCTGATGTCAAGTGATGTATATTTTTAAAGCTTAAGGGAAGAAATATTTATTGCTTCCTAGACTTTCTTGTGATTCCTCCTTTTCCCCCCCTCTGAAAGGACAGAGTCTACACCTGAAGCACTAAGGTAGGGAAAAGTCACTATCCCAGTTGAAGTAACCAAGACACGAGTTTGCCTTTTAGATCAAGAACTTGATTTAAAATTATTATAGGGTGTAAAGATACACACAGAGCAATTTGTTCTCATGCTGACTTCAGACATGAATCACTCGTACTACTTACCCTGGCAACGGAAGTTAACTGTAACTTCAAAGGAGGATGTTTACAGCCTGCCGGGGTAGCCCAGGCTGGCAGATCCTACACAGTCACCATAGCTACTACCTCTGTGCTGCCTACTGACCTTAAGTTAGAGGTTCCTGTCTGCCTCACAGAAGTGCTACCTGCCCCCAAGTACAGAGAGCAAGAGTTTGTCTCAGTGCTCCCCTTAGTATGTCCTGAACACATCCCTTTTCTGAGAGACAGTCAACTGCCAATTTGTGTTGGAAACTGAAGCCTTTTCTAAAACAAAGTAGTCAAAAAGAGACACAGACCTACGTAATGAAACCAGCATGGACTACCGCTGCATGTGCTTCCCTTGATATACAAGGGCCTACAAAACTTGAAGCAGGGAAGAAATTTGTGAAATACAAAATGGCAGAGAAGAGTAAAATTATCTGTTTAGCGGTATGGTTGAATAGTCACAGATTCTATAGGGTTTGCTATTTCTAGTAGCAAAGGGATACAAAGGAATGCTGTGTTAACAAAGGGAGTCTCTTCCTGTAAGAACAGACATGTGGAGAGAATGCATTTTCATTAATTTAGGTTTCAGCATAAAGCAGAATTAATAAAGGAGGGACATTATCAGTAAGATTGGCTACCTGTTAGGTTTAGTTTCCTGACATAAGACGGCAGAGTTTACTCTTAGGAACTATATGCAATAGGGTATGTCCTTCATAAATTACTCACCTCTGTTCTGTAAAGTTTTACATTTAAAGTCATATTCATCTTGCATATCCTCTAATGTCTTGATGTCCTGCTCCACATCCTATAAAGCACAAATGAAAGCAGCCATAATTATTCCATACTTTCATGTAGTGCAAGGCTTCTGATTAGGAACTGCCTGGCACCAGCCACTTACAGAGATGAAGTCCAGTTTTACAGCAATATCTTTTCCTGGAACTCCCTAACAGGACATATCCCTAAACTTAATCACCTTCTATTCACCCTGCCTTCCTCTTCTCAGCTACCTAAAATCTGATAATTATGAAATATGGAAAAGCCCTCATTGTCTAGCCATGTAAGTTCACAGAATTAGGAGAACCTAGGCTACAGTGCAAAAACTTGGAACAGCACACAGCATTTTAAACAAACTTTCAGATTCTTAGGTATTCCTTGGAAAAAAGCTTTCTATCATGACAGCATTAAAACAATAAACATCTATATGGTAAATGAAAATCTCATTCTAGTTAGCAACTGAGGAAAAACTCTTAACCATTTTGTTGTTAGTATTTCAGGTGGGTAAAATGTTTTTTGTTGCTAAAATTTAAGCACAGGAAGTTTGATCTTCCTAAACCAGTCAAATCCCAATCTGTATTACAGTGCTATTGATAGATAATGACTTTCTATTTTCAGGCAGTCACTGGTGATAGTGGAAAACCAAACCATTACCTTATTTTTACTTGTCATTTTAGAAAGTCTAATTTTATTTACTGAAAGCTTTTCAACATGTGTGATCAACAAACACCAGTTTAAATACTTATACTATACTTACTATAACGCTGTCTTTTACAGCCTTAACTTTAGCATCAAGTGCCTTCTGTTTGTCCAGCATCCCAATCACAGTGTTCTGTATGCTCCCCACTTCCATCTGAGGGAGGCAAGCAGAACAACAACAGAAGTCAAACCACAGCGACCCATGACAGCAATTACTTTTTCATTAATGTAAGTTAGTGGCTTTTGTTGGCAAAGAGCCTGATGAAGCATGGATTGTTCTGATAAATCATACCAAGGTTTTATAATACAAAGTTGAGTTCAGGTGAATTTGCAAGGAACAAAGGAGGATTAAAAACACCTGTTGTGTGGCAAGGCTGCATCTTCTTCATCATAGCAATATAAAGCTATAAACATATACTGTTTTCTCTCTGCACAACTCCATTCTTTTGTTTGCTTATCTTCATGTGTCTGCTATATGTATTTCAAGAAAACAACAATCCTGAAGGCTGGATGACATCTACATCAAGTATTAGATTAATCCATACAGGATATAGGGAGAAATGGGCTAGGAACAAGATAGGCCTGTGTGCAGGCAAATGGGGTAACCTGGTATGCAATTTCTTTCCTATAGGACATTCAAGCACATCTTATATTTCTGTATAGTTTCTTTGAAAGCTGACCTCAATCTCATTCAGGAAGTTTATTGCATGACATAACTCAGGGAGAGTTGCAGTAATTTGAAAGATAGGCTTTTTGTTCCATGTGTTAACAGTGCTGTTGGTGCTAGAAACTTGCTCTTCCTCCAATGCCGGACAGTAAGCTATGCATTGTTGTTCTGCTTAACGCTTCAGCTTAAGCTAAAGCCATAGAATCACAGAATAGTTTGGGTTGGAACAGACCTTTAAAGGCCATCTAGTCCAACCCCCCTGCAGTGAGCAGGGACATCCTCAACTAGATGAGGTTGCTCAGAGCCCCGTCCAACCTGACTTGGAATGTTTCCAGGGACGGGGCATCTACCACCTCTCTGGTGCCAGTGTTTTCACAATGAGGGTGGTGAAAATTTCTTCCTTATCTAGTCTAAATCTACCCTCTTTTAGTTTAAACCTGTTACTCCTTGTCCTAAAGTATTTGTTTTGGTAAACTGCCAAAGGGTTCCCCATCGTAAACTTAAGGCAGACCATTAACACAATCTGAGCACACTCTAACATCTGTGATTCTCCTTTGGTTTTTATGATGCTTATAACTGTGCTTGCTTTGCACTTTGTCTTCTCAGCTTTGGGAAATGAGAACACTTACCAGAAAGCAGGGCATGGTGGTGTACCTAGTGCCAACAGTAAATACAGGAGGACTTATTTCCCTTTTTGATGGCCCAAATATATTGCATGCTGGAAAGGCAGTTGAGTGCTTTCTGTCATGTGCCAGAACAGAAACTAAGCAGCTGTGCTGCAGCTATGAGGGCCCTGTCAGTCATGTTTTCAGAGAAGCTGTTTTGGACACGGTTGCATTAGGCCCCTTGTTGAAAGCTTGTGCCTGAGTGCTCTTCCTGCTTTACCAACACACATTCAAAGACTTGCCTTAAGAGAAGTATTTAAATATCGTATCTTAATGTGCTTGGTCAGTCATCACTTTATCACTATGGAAGTGGATTACATCTAGCTATATAGTTTGCATGCCTTTGCTGACTGCAGAATTTTTTTTTAATTGCAAAACAGTTTTCCTTGCAAAGGGAGGGGGGGAAAAAAGCCAAAGTCAAGGAACAGATGAGGAAGCAGAAGAATACTGCTTTACCTATGGTTCAGACAAAAGAAATGGGTTTCATTTAAAAAAAAAAAAAAAATTAGAAAGAAATACTTGGAGATAACTGGGAAGGAGAATGACGCATTGTTTTCCCAGAGAGTCCAGAAAAGCACCAAGGCTCAGCTGCTTAATGCAGAGTAAATTCAGATGAAAAAAGCTAAAATCTTGCTGGAGAAATAAGGCAAGCACTAATCATTAAATCGTAATAAAATCTGATGAGCACACCAGGCTATACTACAGAAGCATTAAAAAAACAGTGTAGCTTTTACATCACTCAAGGAATAAAAATTACTTCCTGGCCATTTCCCCTCCAAATGCTTCATACAGCACAAACAAGCCACACTGTCCAGCTGGTACACATCAGTGTTCATTCTTCTGTCTTTAAGAAAACATGTTGTTGGGCAGAGAGCAGACAACCTGTTTCCTCTTTCAGTCTTTTTCCACTCCCTCTGTCCCAAATAATCCCAGGGAAAGGGCAGATACAACTGCAGTATACGTTCCAAGATTAAATTACCTGATTTGACAACTGGGCACTGTTGAGTATTTTCCTCTCTTCTTTCAGACAGTTGTAGATGATCATTGCCATCTGTATTGGGTCTTCTTGGAAGTTATCCTGGCATTAGAGATAGTCTATTGTTAAAGTTCATACCCGTAATCTCTTGCCCTTCAGTAAAGTGACTAGCAACAGGATTATCAGGTGTCTGTGTGAGCCTCAGGGCATGCGTCGGTCATAGCGTGCTCCAAGACTACAGGGAGTGTGACAGCTGAAGCTATCTCCAAGAATGAGGGTTTTTTTAGTTCATTAGTGTACGAAGAGATCGGGCTCAGCACGAAACAACAGGAAAGGGTCAGAGACGTCACTGGCAGAAGTGAGATACTACACAACAGTCCCAGAGACTGCTCATCCTCTCTTGAGAGCCACCCTCCCACAGCTTTAAAGTATAGCTGCTGGTTTTGAAGGGTGGCTGTTCTGCTCTGACAGGTATGGCTCTTGATCAGTGATGTAAAGGAGATATGTTAGCTGCCATCTATGAACACACAGTCAAGGCTGGATACAAATTCAACCTTACTGTTTTACATGCACACAAAGCTGAAACATGCTCTGGACAGAATACTACTGCCCCGCGCTGCCAGGATGCTGCTGCCCTGGAGGGTGGCTGAGCTGTACCAGCCTTCTTGAGTGACCTTTCAGGGCTGATCTATAGTTGATACTGGATAAATACAGCCTGGTCACGTTTTCTCTTCCTGAGAAAACGCTCCCCTAGTCACTGACCTGTGGTGAGAAGCTAGGTGTGTGGGGAAGGTGACTCTGAAAGATTCTCTGGCATAGAGCTGTAAGGGGAGGACTGGCTAACAAAAGTAATGAAGTCCACTAAGAATATAGCCTGCACTGTCACTCGCTACCAATTACAGAATCACTAGGTTGGAAAGGACCTTCAAGATCATCAAGTCCAACCATTAATCCAGCGCCCCCTAAACCATGTCCTGAAGCCCCACATCCACACGTTTCTTGAACACTTCCAGAGATGGCGACTCCACCACCTCCCTGGGCAGCCTGTTCCAATGCCTGACCACTCTCTCAGTGAAGAAATTTTTCCTAATATCCAATCTAAACCTCCCCTGGCGCAACTTGAGGCCATTTCCTCTTGTCCTATCACTAGTTACTTGGGAGAAGAGGCCAACACCCTCGTCGCCACAACCCCCTTTCAGGTAGTTGCTTTGGTCCTTTTCTTTGTTAGCAGGATATGATGTACAGACATGCTGTCTAATGACAAGTCCTTTGCTATTACATGCAATTTCTTCCCTTGTATTTCTTCTGCATCAGAAACTTGCTAAGGACACTAAGGAAAGGGTCTGGGGAAGGGGTGGGGTAAGTGAAACTATGTTTGAGTAGGTGCTCCAAATACATATAGTAAAAGCCTTCAGCTTTTCTAGATTTCTAGAATCTAGTTCTCAGAAACTGTAACTGTACTGGTAATGAAACTGTAACTTTCTAACTGTACCCAATTAAAACAAAAACACTTGAATTCCAACTTTTAAATTAGGATTTTCACTCATTCTCTGTTAAAATCCCTCATGGCAGAGTAGTTTGCTTAGAAGCATCCAACTGCACTACTGAAGTGATTCAAGCAAATGTGTAGGCATATACCCCAGGCATACCTGAAGATTACGTTTGCTTTTCCTTATGTTGTGTTGCAGCAAAAAGTTGTTTTCTATCAAGAATCTACTAAACTGATCATCGAGCTGTGACAGCAGGTCATGGAATAACACCGTAGCAAAAGATACGTTGGTGGCTGCATGTTCCCTAGAATAATTTAAGGCATGCTTGTGTTAAATACACTTCCGATATATAGCATTCAAGAAATACATACAGGAGTACTTTACTACCCAACTCCAGTTGTAGTATATGCAAGCAGTAAGAACTATCTTCAAACATAAGCCAGTTTCATTCTCTCAACTTTGACTTTACTTTCCTTGATATGGAAATGTTGTTTTTCTCTGTATTACTCTTGCCATACTCTGTGCAGCTTTATTTACTTGTTCCATACACATCAAGAAACTAAAAGTGGACTTGATGCATGCACATGTTGTACCACTCTTCTAAAAGAAGATGCTCCATAGAAATCTTGGCAAAAATTTGAAGTCTGTGAACCAGTGAGAGGCTGAGTTGCCAAGGTAGTAACTGATCAGTCTTAAAGCAGCTGCTTTTGTTACAGACCAACTGAGGGAAATGTGAGATTGTACACTTGTTACTCTAGGTGTCAGGCCCCTCTAAAAAGCCTTGAAGAGGGGCAGGAACACAGGCTATAGCACCCACAAAGCTCCTGAAGCATCCTACCAGCAAAGGTTCACCTAGCAGCTTGCTTCCCCAGCATTCTACTGCTGCCTGTAACTGTATGTATGAGAACATTGCTTATCACACAACCTGAAGGCCAGTTTCTATGCTTACCAATCCTGGTTTTCCAGCCACTGTGCCAGGTACTGCCTGATTTCCATAGGAAAGCTGTCATCGTATAGCTGGTGAACTTGCTCTAAAAACTTAGAATCAAGTTGCTGTAGCTGATACCACTGAGTCATCCTGAGGACAGAAACAAACAAACAAAATCAATGTAAATCCTTAAGTATTATTGGGACTGAACCAGTGAAAAGTAACTCATTTAGTTTTCATGAACAATGGCAACAATTGGAGGAGTAGGAAGGAAAAGGGTTTCCAGCAAACAAAACTACTTTGTTTTCAGCTGTAACAATTTTAGAAAGCTAATCATTAAAACTGAATACTCCTGTACTTGTTTTAATTAAAAAAATTAAGTGTGCTATTGCATGAAAAATAAAGCTATATCAGCCTTCCCTATGAAAATTTTTTTTTTTCCCTTTGAACACCTTTTCACAGCATCTAGGGTACTGGTGGTGTTACTGCTCTCTTGCTTAATAGGGATATGGGAACGAGGACCTGTGTGTTTGATACCTGTATTCTGCAGGATCAAGACTCTATATGTGGAGTCCTACCTTTTCTTGGTGTTGATGTAGTCCCCATCACAATGAGGTGGAAGAAGTGTGAGTGGAAAATCAAAGAAACCTCTAAGGGACCATTTTCAGGTGCTATCTCTGTCCTCACTTACCAGCTCTGAAAACAGACTAGATGTCAAGTCACTTTAAATGGAGAAGTACTGGAGAGCTATTTTTTTCTACTATATGCTTTAGTTCCCATGATCAAATTTTTCAGGCTAAACTAAGTGATTTCTATAGCAGACACGGGTTACTTAAAATGAACTAATATAACTGAGAGAAGGCGTGCAGTACAATAACAGGTCTATGACTGAGTGGTTGTATGTTCTTGATGTATGGTCTCTGGCTGCAGACTAATCTCCTCAGATTAGCGTCTTGTAGTAGAAATGGCATGTAGATACGTCAAAAGAAGAGTCCAGGCTGAGAACGTGGGTGGTGAGATGCAAGTCCACTCAGATCTGCAGCTTTTAAAAAAGGTTGATAGGACCTATCCAAGGAATAAGGGCAGCATCAGGGTGAAGGACTATTTTATACATGGCTTCCTGCCAAATCTCTTCGTGTTTTTATGTCAGTTCCCTCAGCTGCTGAGTGGCGTATGCTATGTGTAAGAAGCAAATGAGAGTTTAAGAATGCTATTATGTTTTGGCTTTGAAGATTTTCATGGGCATTCAGACTGAACCTGATGGGATTCAGACTACAGGAACACAGTGTTTGAGTATGCCGTAGTGGCACCAAGGCAAAGAGTTAAATGTGACACGGGTGAGGAAAGCTGGAAGAATTTGCCTTAATGCATGAAGTCAATTGGTGTGTGGTTTTTTTTCTTCTCCCTAGTGCTTAAATGAAGATGTACTCCAATCTTCCTCCGGCTTAAAGCAACTAGAGTGGGAAAGGACTTGGGAGCAATGGCAGAGAACCATCCAAAGAGCCGGTTACAGAGCAGTATGATAATACAGCTACTGCACTCCTGGGGGATACAAGCAGGGAAACACCAAGAAAGTGGGAAGTTGGCACCTTTTGTGAGAGAAGTGTTAGGGAGACCAATAGCGGGATACAGGGCTCAGCCTGCCATTGACAAACTGACAAGTGGCGTAGGACAGAAATCCCACCTGGCTGTTCTGCCTTCCCTTGGGTCAGGGTCCGTATGCGCCTCTGGAGAAGAGGGGCTTTATCCGCAGCTCTGGGGGTCTGCGTGCCTCAGTAACACCCGTGCTCGAGGGCGTCTTCCACGGCTAAGCCGGGACTCTTGCCTGGCTCCACTCTAACCACGTTTACGTTTTAACGATTCCATTTTTCATGTCACTCCCGACTGCCCGGGTGATCGCCGCCAACCCAGGCGATGGCGGTGCGGGAGCAAAGGGCTG
>NW_010535869.1:0-772 GCF_000687285.1 Phaethon lepturus
CCTGGCGAGGGGGCGGCGGCCCCTTGGGTACGAGGGCGGCCCGGAGACCCTCTGCAGCAGGCAGTAAGGGGCAGCGCATGGCCAGCTCCTGCTCAAGCCGGTCGCCTCCCTGGGCGCTGCTTCAGCCACCTCCAGCAGCACCTGCTCCGAGGAACAGCATTTTATGGCCAATCTACTTATTATCCCTTCACACCTTTCTTTTAAGAGACATTGGTTCAGGACATAAACTGACGGGCAGCAGGGATCAACCAAACGCTTTGCCTTTACACTGCCAGAGGTGGGATAAATACAGGTAAGGCACGGTTTCGTTTCCCCACCTCATTTCTGAAGCATAAGCAAGCAACCAGGCTGTGGGATGACTAGTCTCTTCCACTATGTAGTTTGTAGGTCACATACACTGACAAAGCTACAACACGTAGATTCAACAGCAGCTGGCTCTAAGGACGTTATTTTTCCATACCGCTCCTACTTGGTTAAGAGTGGAACAGCAGTGTGTTGGAGCACTGACGTGTTCAAAGAGTGCAGCTCCCAGGTGAGAAGATTTACAGGGAACCTTTTTTTTTTTTTAATGCATCACCAACTTCACATGGCAAATGTTGTTAAGACATGGCTCTTGCCAACACAGCCCCCAGCACAGCCCAGCCCGAGTCAGGGTGGAATGCTCCAACCTGTACAACTTGCAAAGCAAAACAGACAGTTTCAAGGTTTTAAAACGGTTACTTGAAGTACGAAGGTTGGGGGAGGCCCCAAACATGCACCAACCATATCCTGC
>NW_010535869.1:803-15791 GCF_000687285.1 Phaethon lepturus
CACAACAGCTCTGAAAAACAGAGATAATCAAGCAGCACGCTATAATTATCAAGCATTGTTCCGATTCCCATTTAACATCTTTAGATACCAAGCTATTTTAAATAAACACACACACACGATGCTGACAAAGTATCAGTCGCATTGTCTTCATAGATACCTCCGAGCTACCAAAGGACTGAGCAGTATTTCAGGCTAGAAGCCAGCAGCAAGTTCCACAGAGTTCCACATAAGGTCATTCCCTTTTTCATTCCTACGCCAGGCAGCACCTTGTTTCACAACGCTGAAGTGAATGCACGACGAGTACCTCCTGGCAATCCTCTGGAGACACTTTACACTTGGAAAGGCCAAAATTTCACAGCCCCTTTTTTTTCCAGATTTGGAGAGAAGGTCAGCCTTTTACACTTCACTATTTAAGGAAAAATAGGTAAAATTTCAGGTTGTGAAGTTCTCCTTGAACTTGACAGACAGCGTAACATGCAACCGTACGGGGATTTGATTTCCTCAGGACTACAGCACGCACAGGTCATTGCAATGGCAGAGCACCTTCAGACAGCACGCGCATCCAGAAACGCGTTTCAGCGGTTCCTTCGCATCACGTAACATTACCAACCGCCAAGTCTGCGAGTTTGAGGTTTAAACTAAAACTAAAGGTTCTCCTTGGCACAGCAGCAGCAGTTGGGTAAAGGCAATTGCCTTTCACCATCAGTTTACATACTGTTAGCTAAATGTGATCTGTAGGAAGATACTTCCAACAAATCAAGACTTCCATAAGGGATCAAAATTCTAAAGATGAATACAATTAAAGCCTTCTAATATTAATGCACACTTTTTATTATATTAAAATCAGGCAATGGTCTGATACAATAAAAAGGCTGCTTATGGAATACTGTTATGTTAAACTTTAATTACAGAGGATGTTAAATCCTTACAACTAATATTTTCCTCAAAAGAGTTAATGGAAACATCAATTGTTCATTGACTTGATAGCTGCTGCTTTAAAATGTGTTTATTTTTACCTTTTTTTAATTTTTTTTTCTTTTTTTTTTTCCTTTTTTTACACAAACACTGAATTTGTCATAAAACTTAGGACACACTAGGTTGGTTGTATGTAAGCTTGCATCCACATTTCAGCAGTTAGTGGTCCAAAACAGTAAACCAGAAAAGGCAGTGATTTGCCAGGATGCAAAGCCAATTAAGGTCCTTAATCTGCTGTATGCACCACCTCCCCAAAATCTTCACTAAAGAGACTGACAGAATTCTAATAAAATCTACTACACTGATTTGATTTGTCTGCAGTTGTCACATTTTTAGAAGGGCCAAACACAAGTGCAACATTTTGTTAATTAACATTCTTGGGTCAATCCAAAGCACCAAAATACAACTATTTGAGCTGGAGTGCGTGTTCAGAATCTCTATGTGCAGAGTTTCCCCATTAAAGTTTGGCAGCAGCAGATTTCGGCAATCCTGGTAAATTACTGCTCTTTTCACCACGTCAAAAGCCTATCTAATAACATCAGCCGTGGCCAGCTTGGCGGTGTGGCAGCAGTGCTGGAGGGACAGGGAAAATCCAAGTTTGCGAGCAGAATAGGTACTCTTGTTTCCCAGGCTGGTGAAGACTAAATTTGTTGCAAACCCAAAATGATAAGCAGGAGGGAACAGGTCAAGTTATTGCCCCAACGCTTACCCCTGCGGGCCAGGGGTGAGAAGAGTCACAAAAAGGGGCAAAAAGAAAGCAGCACCCCCACTAAAAAGAGGGGAAGAGGGAAGAGATTAAAAGAACCCTGAATCCCTCACCCAAAGCCCATGTCACTGGTGAGGGGGACCAGGAAGAGAAATACAATCTATGCCTTGGCCAAAGGGAAGAAGGAAAGCTTGCCCCAGATTATCAGGGCATTAAAAAAAAAAAAAAAAAGAAACAAAACCCCAAAACAACCACAGTCACATTCAGCCTTTACTAGAGATAGCACAAAGGGAGGGATGACTGAGGTTAGCACACATCCCCATTAGTAGTCCATAAAGCCCAGTGCAGCACTGGAAGCAAAAACCTTTGTGTCTACTCTAATAAATAGCCCTGAGCTTTGACTCTATTGCAAAAGACAGAAAAAGAACAAAAAAAAAAAAAAAACCAAACCCAGGCCAGACACACAGCAAGGTGATTGTGGGATGTATGCTTTCACAGTTAAGTTAGATGTGCCACACTGGTCTTGACAGTAATAAATTTAAATAGACTTTTCCTGATACCAGAAGTTCAGCTATGTGGACAGTGGTTACACGACAGGATTATTTGTTATAGCACAACTTATATTTCAAATGAAAAAAAAAAAAAAATTAGTATCATTTACAGTATCTCAAGAAAAACTTCCTTTGAATGGGAACTTCCTTTCCAGTATTTTGAGGTCTACAAGATGCATCTAGAAAATTTACTACTGTGGAAAATGAAGACAGCTTAAATTGAATAAGGGGGGCATGTATGTTTGTTTGTTTTTAATTAATTGCTGTAACATTGTCCTTCAGGTGGCTGAGGAAGTTTCATATTTTCTTTAGACATCATTAGACGTCGAAGCTCTTGCAGAACAACTTTGATACTATAAGAATTCTGCCATTTTGCTAGGACTGATATGGCTCTGGGGTCCACCTAAAATAGACAAAAAGACCATTCCTGTCAGAATCGATACATTTCACACACGTAAATCCCCCACACACCCTCCAGCTAAAGATCCTATATGAAATCTTGAATGGGAGAAACCAAAAGAAAGCGAAAGCAAAAGCAAGCAAGTGGTTTCCTATAAGTCTAATAAATCCCCACATGATGCAACCATTTGTGAGTTGCAAAAGGGCAGGAAAAGTAAATTCTACATCTCGATTTCAGAACACACTTGGCTGGTATACTTCCCTCCTGCTCCCCTTTTCTTCTCCTCACAGCAAACGGCACCAGCAAGCAATAAGTAGTTAAGCAAGTTGTGAGTATAAACAAAGCAATAATTCAAAGTTGTACATAAAAACCATGTTAAAATTAATAAAAACAAAAAACTTACCACTCCATTAGAACTATTTACTCCATTCATATTAATTTTTGTTACAAATCTTACAAATGGAGGTGCTTCTGGATACTTAGGCCCACATTCTATTTTAAGGCTGTATATTCTGTTTTCATAAATTGTCTGAGGGGAAAAGAAAAAGGGGAAAAATTACACCAGGCAGTTCAATAAGCATTTGGTTAAAACAGTGGTTACTTTAGGGACATGTAAACTACTAAATATAAGGGCAACCATTTATATACTATGCTGACTACCTCTGGTTTGGGTTCACTTTATAATATTCAGAGTATCAAATGTTAACCTCTTCAGGGTAATAAATTCTACTGGTCTTTTAAACATAAAATTTTCATATAAGGAATGAAACTGGCATTGCTTCCCATTCACCAACTGAAATGATTTTTTTAAATCGTTATACAGCTCAGACACCTACTTTTCAACCAATCTTTATAAAGCAGCTTTGTTTTATCAGTTTACGCTCAAGACACACTACCTTGAAATTGAAGCCACAGCTTTAACTTAGACAACTATCTGAAGTCAGCCTGTCCCAGAAGAGCACTTCAAAAATATTCTTCCATCATAAACCAATGTGCCAGTTCTCAGAAAGGGGAATGCTCCAAGATTTAACACATTGCAAAGTACATCCTGATCCCAAACAGCATTATCACTTGGTCTCCACAGCAGTAACACACTGTTACACTTAACAACTAACTGAGGGAAATCCTGCATCGTGAATTTTTTACTAAACAATCAACGGGTATAGAAAAAGAGACAAATGTAACAAAGCTACACTGAGTCTTCAATATTTAAAATTAATTAAAAAGAAACAACAGTTAATGTTATTCTGCATTCTAACTATTTTTGATGTGCTGATCTGGGGCTGCCTGGCACAGAGCTCCAGCTAAACTGGGCAATGCAGGCAGCTGGCAGAAGTATACAACAGGAACAGGATCGTCACAGGGAAGTTCAGGCAGACAAACTCCCAGATTTAGTGCTTCTGACCAGTTCCTGCACCCTCAACATTGCAATGAGCATTAAACACGCAAGGCAAAGCTCATGAGGAAAAATCGGGGCAAACATGTGAGCACAAAAGGCCAGAGGCAGCCAGCAGCTCCTGCTCACCTGCGGCAGCAGAGCCCCACGGCTCCACCAGGATCTTAAGAACAGTTGCCCAATGGACAAAAATCTCTCAGTATAAAACTCCATGCAATCTCTTTCAAAGGCCTGTTATATCCCTGAACACCTTAACATTTCCCTTAATATTAAGGAGCGTTTTGATGCAAGCCACTAACAAAAATATAAGAACTGACTTCCTGATTCAGCTGCTTCTCATCTGTGCAAATGAAGTGGCTTCAAACCAGCCTGCAGCCAGCCATGGTGGGACTAGCACTTGGCCAGCACTGGTGGGCAGTGGTAGCGCTCGGTCACTCCTCCAGCGCCTCGGCCAGACAGCCTTTCAGATGCCCAGCCAGGGTGGTGACAAACTGAATGCTGTCACAAAGTTTTGGGGAAAAAAGTCACCCGTCAGCTCTACTCAGCCTGCCCAGGTCTCCTGACCGAGTCCCCGAGCATGCCTTGTGCACAGAGCAAGTAACAGTCCAGAGCTTCATGCAGGTTTTTAGGGTCTTTGCAAATAACCGCACCACATTAAGACTAGTGAATGGAAAGCCTGGCCCGTGCACTTGTCTATAGCCAATATAAAGTATGTGCAGATAAAGCTGAAGTTTTGACAGTGCCGCTGTTTTTAAATAGCTTGTATAAACAAGATGAATCACTGGCTGTGAAACCATCCACACAAAGTCTGGGAAGGAGAAGCATGCTTCCATGTATGGTAGCAGGGACACCGAGAGCAGCAGCACGGATCTAACTCTGCACCACGGTTCATTTTTCCCTTCAGGATGCCCAGAGTAAGATTCTTCCACCTGCTACAAGCACGACTGCTTTCCACCAACAAGGAAATAGGATTTTAAATTTCTTTTTCCAGAGGCACTATTCCCACATCCTATTAAGAAATAAAATGGTAATAATATAACTGAATATGAACAGTGCTAAAATCAGGACAGCCACTTAGCAAACAAGAATGACTGTAACTTCCCAGCATCTCTCTCAATACAGCCTGTTGCTTTCAAGCAATAAGCTCAAAAGTAGTCAAGACGCTTTTGGAAAAAATTTATATCCCTAAGTGTGACAGAAAGACAAGAGAGGCACAGCTGCATCATCTTCTGTGATAATCCCCTAGGTTAGCAGTATGACATGCACTACAAATTTCTATCACTGCTGACAAGTCAGCACATGCCTGTTTACACATTTCAGTTTCTATTTAATTTTCTAAATTAGATTTCAAGGTTGCTTAAATATTCCATAAAGTGTATGCACACAGTGAGCTTTCTTCACAGTCTTAATGCAGGCTCATTAACACTCTCCTAAGGTTCTAAAATCAAATGCTGTTCCAGGAAATTATTTGGGCATATCATAAACAAATGAAATGATCATGAATGGGGAGATGTTAACAATGGCAGACAAAGTAAACAATACTTCTGAATGAAAAAGAAAATACTGCACGTGTTAATGCCATTAGAATACCAATCCTTGTACAACCTCATTGCATGTCAGAAAAGGCAACAAGAGAACTGAAATACATAGGGCAGTAGCATGATTAAAGGTCTGTAACAGATTGAGAACACTGGAATTACTGAGAAGTGATACTGAGGCCAGAGAGAGAAGACAACATCTACTATTGCAGGAAGGAGAATCAGCTATTTGCGCTTCATGGTAAGGACATTAAGGATACAGAACAGAGATACACAGTGAAACTGGAGACAACAGACAAGTTTTGTTTTTAGCATACATGCATACATACGTTACACAATTAAGTCCTCAAGTTCACTACCAGAGTGGAGACCCACAGTTTAGTAGGGTTTGGGGGAAGAAGAGAGAGAGAATGCAACAATACTGCCACAAAGACCAGTAGCATTATAAGAAGCTACTTTGGGAGAGAACATTCAGAGAAGAAATTGAATTAATTAAAATTTGAGTTTCCTGAGTTAGCTGAAACTCTACAAGAGCAAGTCAGTACTGCTGCAATAAAAACCAACCCATAAACTCAACAAGAAACAGCAGAAAGACTAGCAGTACTGAACAAAACATCCATGTTTTACCTACATTAGCTCCATATGTAATCTCACTAGCCGAAGGATTTTAAACCTTGCTGTATTCAAGAGTACAGGATACTAGAATCCTGGAATCTCAAAAGTTATGTCTTAATGAATCTGTAAATATAAAGCAGACATGTAACAGAACTAACCAGTGAAAGGCACTAAAAATATTCCAAATTATAAGCAAAAAGATTCATATAGATACATGAAACCCATTATTATACGAACTTGAATCTTCAACATAAATCACTTGCTGAAGTGTTTTTTCACTCGTGTTTTGTTTTCTACTTCAGTGGTTAGATTAAGAGAAGGGGAAATAAAAAAAAAAGTTAACAGTACTATTTTGAGTGGATACTTACTCTTGGAGGTCCAATAATCATTCCTGTCCATCTTGTAAGTGTCATATCTTCATCATCTTCAAGGCCCCAGCTAACTGTTCCATCCCCTACTCCTTTCTGACCTTCTTCAAGTTCTTCCAACAGACGAAAATTACGAGGAACTTTTACTCCTGAAAACAATCAGAAAAATATTTTGAGTTGAGAAATCTAGCAAAGAAATAAAGCTAGAGTAATTTTACTGATACTTTTGGTCACTCTACAGAAAACATTTTGGGTAAAAACATAAAAAATATCACTATTTTTTGAATGACAGTATTTCAACACTATGAAAAAGACATCCGCATATTTAGTTTGGATTTTACAAGCGAAATCAAAGTATCCACAATTAAATATGGTAGAAGGCTGACAGGCCAGATGTTAGGGCCCGCAGTAAAATGAATAGAAATCTCTGTCCCTTCAGAGATACACACAGTATTATGGAGCTCTAATTAGCACTTGTCTCTGTGATTTATAGCATAAAAATTTAGAAGATTCTACAAAATGACACCATGAGAGGCGTGACATCACTCAACTCAGCGCTTTTAAACAAATAAAACTCATAACTTTAGTAGGTTAATCTCAAGTTAATTTAAGTGGGCTTTGTCAGCAGCAACAGCATCCTTTGTACTTATGACCTGCACCACCAAGGAATTTCAGCACTTCTTAGTTGCTGGTACATTTATCCTCAAAACACACAGCAAAACAGGGAAATTTTCTTATCCCCATTACATTAATGGGAAAGAATGGCATAGAGCTTAGGTGACATATCCAAGGTCACACACTAAGTCCATGGTGAAGGAGGATCTTGAACCCAGGCTACAGGGGACTTAATTCCTTATTGTTCTTCAAGGTATCCGTACCTCAGTCATCACAAAACATAAATGCACTCTAGGCCACTACTTCTCCTTTGTATTGGGTTTGCATGGCAAGGTTTTGTTAGTGGGGGGGCCTACAGAGGTGGCTTCTGTAAGAAGCTGCTAGAAGCTTCCCCAATGTCCAACAGAGCCAGTGCCAGAGATGGACCCACCGCTGGCCAAGGCCGAGCCCATCAGCGACGGTGGCAGCACCTCTGGGAGAACAGAGTTAAGAAGGTGGGGGGGAAAGCCTGCTCAACACCAGTAGCAGTCAGAAGAGAGGAGTGAGAATATGCGAGAGCAACAACTCTGCAGGCACCAAGGTCAGTGAAGAAGGTGCTCCAGGTGCCAGAGCAGAGATTCCCCTGCAGCCCGTGGTGAAGCCCACGGTGACGCCGGCTGTGCCTCTGCAGCCCAGGGAGCTCCACGGGGGAGCAGATCTCCACCTGCACCGGGGCAGGACCCCAGGCCGGAGCAGGGCAGAGGGTGAGGATTCCTCCCCCCTGAGGAGGAAGAAGCGGCAGAGACGACGGGGCAGGACCCCAGGCCGGAGCAGGGCAGAGGGTGAGGATTCCTCCCCCCTGAGGAGGAAGAAGCGGCAGAGACGACGTGTGATGAACTGACCACAACCCCCATTCCCCGTCCCCCTGCGCTGCTCAGGGGGAGGAGGGAAAGGAATTGGGAGTGAACTAGAGCCCTGGAAGAAGGGAGAGGTGGGGGAAAGGTGTTTTAAGATTTGGTTTTATTTTCTCATTACCCTACTCTGATTTGATGGGTAATAAAACACATTAATTTTCCCCAAGTCAAGTCTGTTTTGCCCATGATGGCAACTGGTGAGTGATCTCTCCCTGTCCTTATCTCAACCCACGAGCCTTTCGTATTTTTTCTCGTCCTCTCCAGCTGAGGAGGGAAGTGATAGAGTGGCTTTGGTGGGCACCAGGCATCCAACCCACTGCATCCTTCCAGGTACCTGTGTGAAGGACGACTCTCTCCAACAGCAACAAAATTACTGCCAGGATATGTTTGATAAAGTTATTTTCACCTGACATAAAAAAAAGTTGGATCTGAGGCTTAGAGGTCTTTGTCCCCCAACAGTATGAAGTTAACTATTCACCAGCACATAAGAACAGAAAACGGTAATTAATCCCTTCTTCTCTGTCACTTTTATTTAGTAGAGCAGAAAGAGAATGGGAATCAGCCTTTCAGTGTATAAAGTGAATACAGCAAACTTCTCGGCCAGAAGCCCGTGCTTCCTGCATGGCTGGGGCACCGAACTCTTGAGCACATCAGAAAGGGACTAAGGGCTTTGAAAATCATCTCTGTAGCTGCTTGGCAGTGTGGAAAATCCAGAGGATCTAAGGCATTGTGAAATGTAGCAGTGCTTAAAATCAAATAACTCTGGTAGCTTTAAAATACCTTTTAAATATATTAATGACCTAAAGAAACTAAATGTCAGGGATGATTTTGCTGCAGAATCAGAGTTGCCCCAATTTCATTCACTACAAAGCAAGCATAAAAGAAACCAAAAAAGCAAATTACTACGGGAATTAGTGTGTTGGCCAGTTTGATACACACCTAACATAATCATGTTCAAGAATATTCTGGGGAAACATGATTCAACAACAGAGCTGTAGCAACAGTACAAAGAGAAACCCAGATCAGAAAAGTGGCATCAGAAGGTGCCAGACCCGCACTGGCTATACCAGACCGCACGGATGGGGGCTGCTGAGCACGACTCAAATACAACTCCACGCCAAATCTGTATCTTCAACTCCCAGCGAGACTGTGCTGTTACCATGGCTGCTGAGTAATATAAACCTTTGGCTGCGAAACGAAATGAGTCAGTTGGGGCTGGTGAAGCCATCGCCATAAGATTCACCGAGCCCCAAACCCTCAGCGGTAACAGGACCTCTTGGGGACCACTGTCACTTCCCTTCATGAAAAACTCCAGCGTTTCCCCTCCCAGCAGGTCTTAAAAGTATGAAGTATCTATGTTGTGTACCTCAGGCTTCTGAAGGTTCAAGGATGCAGTTCATACCTGAATCATGACAGATTAGCCACCCCATTTTTAATTACATTCCAAATGTCTTCCATGCTGTGTAATTAGGGGAGGTAGAGAAGAGAACAGTCTAGCTCCATGCAGGGGATAAGAGAGCTGGGGGACAAGAGAAACAGACAGAGTATGGGTCAAAGGACAAGGTGCCACCTCTACTTAACACACACACACTACCTGTGTCACTGTTTTTGCTGCAGCAGATGCATGGGAGAGCTGGGGATGGGGATGACTCAGGGCTGAGCGATGCCTGAAGCTGCTGTCTGGGCTTCAGCCCTGCCCGCTGGCGCCCTGGGAAAGAAACGGCCAGGGAAGAAGGACAAACAAAAGGTCCTTCTGGAGGGTGAACTCCACCCTTTGGTCTGACACAGTAGCTCTTCCACAACGCAGGTGACGCCGCAGAGAAAACCGTCTGTGGCTATTATTAGAAACCCAACCTGAGCCTCTCCCAGCTCACAGAAGTGATAAGCCAAAGCCAGCAGAAGACCTGCCTCAAATGTGTTGTGTTACCAAAAAATACTCTCTTCTGGACCACAACATCACCATGCTTAACAAGCATCATCTCAGCCTCTATACTTCAGTACTTGAGAAGACCACTTCATATTTATCAGTGGTGCAAAGACAATTTACTGATATTTACTTAGATCAAAACAAATAACCTAGGAGGAATCAGCTTCATGGTAAGCAGACACAGGCCACACATCAAAGAAGGAAATGAAAAATATTGACTGCCTACCCTTCCTCTGAGCATCATGCACCCTGTTCACTGAGGCAGGAATCCTGTGTGAAGAAATTTAAGTGATCATATAATTAAAAATTACATCATCACATATATATTTGAGGAGGCCACAACCAAGGCTGAAAGGCAGCCTTAATTCTGACATTTGCTAACCAGAGCTAGGCTTGGCTTTACAACTTTACAGGAAGAGAAGGCAACTTTACTTCTGAGCTCTCCCCAGATAAAGCTGCTCTGATTCAGCATGAATCAGAGCCATAAGAGAGTCACACAGGATTTTAGAGTTCTCTGACAAGTCTCAGGTCTACAGAGAGCTAGCTATGCATATTGTGCACTGGCTCCTATCACACGGAAAAAGCTAACATAAATGATTATTAATTCTACAGCAACTGCTCACTTGTGAGCACTACAGGAGCATCAGTGGCAAAGGGAGGTGCAAAAAGTGAAGTATATATATTGGAGTTTTTATGCACTTCACAGAAAATAAAATGATCATGGGAGATGATTCGTCGCTTTACAACAAACCACCCTGTCCAACAGCATCAGTGCCTTCTAAAAACATTTTATCCCTATGCTAAAGCTCAGAGGTGTAACATGGAAGACGAGCACCTCAGCCACTACAGAAGTCACATCAAAGATGGTAATTCAGCTCCCTCCCTGACACATTCTCAGGAGATTCAACGGGAAGAAAAATACACATATACATATAAAAGACTATGGCCATATGATCATAAATGCTTTAAATAATTTCTAAATAACCTGCCCTTAAGCAAGGCAGAAAAAAAGACCAGATTCACCCTTCTGGTCAGCCTGTAAAGCTGCACGAAGCCATTAAGCCAACCCCGTCTCCTCTTCGTCTGCAATGGCCTGGAGCACTCATGGTCAGCTACCACATCCTGCTGGGACCCAAACCTCAGAAACCACACAAGCTTTATCACTTGTGGTCATACGCAAACATATCATCATCATGTTTGCTGTCCACCAAGATTCCTGGAAAGTGAGCTGTTCTAGGCATACACAGTATTTGCCAAATAACTTCCAAGGCTAAACCATGGCAGATTCAGAGTTAGATGTCCTGCACCATCTGACACAACCAAGAGTCAACTGCGTGTTGTCCTCCCACCCCCCAATAAATACCTTGCACAATTTTTTAGTATAGCAATGGAGACTTCCAAGGCAGTAACCAAACAAACCTGTTTTTCTAAGAGTCCTTCATTTAACACAGGAAAACCTAAATAAAGTAAGAAGCAATTATAAAGTAATCAGGCTGTCAAAAGTACTTTCAGTTATGCATTTTAATTTAGCCTTCGCTACGGTTCAAGAAGACTCTCAAATAGCAGCTTCACTTTGAGTACAATAATATCTAGGTAATTGCTTCACTTACAGCTTCCCTGACTGCACAGAAATACTCCCAGAAACGGAACTGAAAAACACATTTCAGAGCAAAAGGAGATATTTACTATTCATCACAACAGCAAACCCATGAAAGCTAAATCATAACTGTACTAACAAGGTAAGATCTCCAATGACACGTGTTTGTACAGCCTTTCTAAAAGTTCATTTTTTAGTAAATGTGCATTGTGAAGCCTCAATGCTGGACTGTTCACCAGTTACAAAAAGTTAATGAAATATTTTTACAGCAAACTAAGAGAAAACTAAACCACAGACTGAGTTTTCCAGAAAGTGGGGATGCGTACTTTCCAGAGTTTAAAGTCGCAGTTAAGAAGCTCCTATGTTTTGGGAAACATGCTCTTCAGCCTTCAAACAGAATCAGGACTTTCTGTTTTCCTTATCAAAATTTTCACCTAATACCAGTGCTGCCAGGCGGACCAGTGCTGCTGAGCCTCCGCCGCCACGGCATGGCACAACCCAGCTGTGTTCTACGCTGCAAGACTGAGACAGCAAGCTGAAATGAGGACAAAAGGAGTTTGATCATGTCTGGTCAGAATCTCACTAAGGAAAGTTCCGCACTAGGAAAAAACAGAATTATTCCTGGAAGACAGTTAAATGCCAACTGGGACTTTTAAAGACCTTAAAGCACAGATTCACCTTATATCACAGCACCGCTAAAGATACACAGATACATAACTGAATGTGTCTTACCATAGTTGTAAAAGTGATCTTAACAGCCTGAGATTTTTCTCATCTTAAATTTACATTAACGTGAAGTACATGGTATGTTTTTAACAAGTTAAAAACAATACTTTCTGACAGACTATACTTTTTAATCTTTTAGTTTTCCCCAGTTATATAGTGGAAGCAATTAAAAATTCAGAAACCTTATCAAGTTTAAAACAGCACAGTGAAATAAGGTGGACAATATGCCTTTGAGGGTAGATACTCTTCTTGAATCTTTTTCATCAGTGTAGTAGAACAAAATATACACCTCTTACAAGAACTTCAAGAATACATTTCTCTTTCCTTTGAAAGTGAAATCAAATTACAAGCATTTCTCATCAGGATTAAAGCACAAATATACCGCACAGAACACCTCAGCAAAGCACAAAGAAAATGCACTTCACTCGTTAGGGGCTCTAAAAAGTGGAACTGCGTTTTTGCTGAAAGGTTTCTTGACATCTTCACCGATAACAGGCAACTTATCAAACTGGCCTTTCAGGCCAATTTTAACTCTGCTTTCTGTACTAGTTCCTCATTTACAGTAACTCAAGTGAACTGAAATCAAATAGCTTTAAAACACCTCTGTTGCTTAAATATGTTAAAGCCCTTTCTGTTGCTTGTTTTTATGTCTTTGATATTTAGCCTTAATTACATCTTTTCCAATATATTTCTCAACTCTTTGCAGAGATGGCAACTATTGAAAATTTGATAGCTTACCCTTGCAGCACTACAATTGTAAAAAATATATAAATCATTCTTTGTCACAATGGTATATGAAGTTTCTGAAGTGATGGAATATTTAAAACTGAATAAAAGGCTTTCAGGAACTGTCACAAAACCCTTCCGGAGATGGGAACTTTATACTTCTTGCATCATCTTTACAGTAATGATTTCCACTCTGCTAATGCAGACAGGTACTGAGCTATTTTGCAGATCCAAAATAACCTCCTGAGCACTTGAAACAATCTAAGTGCTTTCTGTTGTGTGTAAGCTAGAGCGCTGGTTGTCTTTTAATACTTTAAGCAAATTACTTGGAAAGAGATCACTTAAAAACAGTTTTCTGAGGCAGACTGGCAGTATCACTGAGCTCTGAAGCCAACTAAAGCTTTCCAGCAGCAGCGGAGTTAAAATCAGATGCATTCTGTGTATCGCAGCTGAAAAGCAAAACATTGTCAACTCAGCTAGAAGTTACTCTACAAAATAAGTCACCCTGAACTCGCGTCCTGGACAAAATCTTTACGCTAAATCTCACCAGGGAAGAACCCACCATTTCCTCTTTGCATTGTGAAGAGAAACGGTTGTTACTGACCGAGAGCCGAGCGTCCTTCTCCAGCTGCCTCTTCCACCACAAAGCATCGCTAGGTTTTCTTAAATTCACACCACCCACCAAAAGGTGAACGCACAAGTAGGTTCTCCTATTTTAAGAAAAGCTTTGAAGAGCAAGACGCCACACCAACAGACTAAGGCAAAGTCACCTGTTTGGTACAGGACTCCAGTTTAACGCCAGAGCTGACAAGCACAGGCAAGGGAGTGGCAGAGGCAGGACGCATGCCGCCCCGGGCTTTGCTTCTGGGCCAGGCCCAAGTCAGACTTGGGAAGAAAGTGCACAAACCAATCAGTAGCTGGAAACAGAGTAATTTTATCTTGACTTGTAATGGTTAAAAAACACTCCTACAACCTAAAAATCCCAACCTTCATACACCTTACAAAACCTGTCAGTATTGTATCTTCCATGATCCTTACCTACTTACATATTTAATACCCTAATGAATCATTTTAAGTTCTCAGCCAGAATGGCATTTTTCAAATATATTATGTCATTTATATAATTATATATGAAAAGATTCAACTGAGTACCTTCTTGTAAGATTTTTGAACTATTTACCTTTTTATTTAACCAACTGCATCCTTCCATTACAATACACAAAGAAGCTCTGCAATGAACTTCTTCAGCACCTGCTATTTCATGTGCTTTTACAGTCCATCTTATTTAAGAAGGCATAATTTATCTTCCCAGTTTCTCTTCAACTACTTCTTCCCTACCTTTGAGTATTTTACTTACAGACTTAGGAATTACTTTGTGGCTGGCAATATTTATTTTGAGATAACGATGACTATTGTAAGCAGTGCACTTCAAAGGAGACATCACGGTCCATTTGCAGAGCTCTGCAGGGTACACCTTCTATACCCTTCAACACGCAGTTTCTTTTGCATTACAATGTCTCGTTTGCTTTTCACGAGCAGAACTTTTGAGTTTACGGTGATGTTATGGGTCCCCCACCAATTACAAATATATACTTTTAATATACTATACTAAAACTGATCTGTGCTATTCTCTCTATTAACAATATTAAGCCACACACATCAGTACTATCATGCCCGTTCAAGTAATGAATTGTCCTTCTGGTGTTCTTCACATTCCTCTGACTTTGAGTAACTTAAATCTGGGCAAATCATTTTACTACTCAGTTCTTTCAGGTGATTGGTAAATGCAGCATCTACTATAGCCCTGAAACAGACTTCCTAGATGGACCTGTGAGAGAAAAGTAGGTTAAATGAGGTCATTAAACTTTTCCCAGGATGAAAGTGAGAAAAACAGGATTCCATAGGTCAACACAGTCAGGTGTTGACCCATTATAATACCAGAGTCTGCAGGAATG
>NW_010535869.1:15944-18170 GCF_000687285.1 Phaethon lepturus
CCTGCAGGATATTTCAGTTCAGTCTGAAGGATGGACTGACATATACGTACAGTTTGGGTGTTTGTAGTTTCCTATGAAGGCCACCTTAGAACCATTAAAGTCAACCCTATCTTTTTATTCATGCATTAATTGTCTGGGGGGGAAACCCACATTATCAGCAACATTAAATTCTCCTCTATGTAAGTGATACTGGTGAACCTTGCATCATAACATTTCTCCCAGGTAATTCCCCCCCCGCCCCTTAATTATTTCTACCTGTTTATTAGATACAAATACAAGGCTTACCTGTCTAATTTCCAGGACCAGTCCTATGACTTTTTTAAGTTACAGGGACATTTGCTACCATTTCTTCCTCTGGGTCAGTAGCCACTTTTAAAGAAAGACCAAGTATTTTTCATCCTCAATCTCTGTTTAAGCTCCTTTGCTGAACAACTATAAACTTAGGATATCAAACATATTCAAGTGTTTTATAAACAAGTATGAATACATTAAGATTCCATGAAACAAGAACTGCAAAATCTGTTTTACACATGCCTAAAGATACGACTAAGCCTGAAGCCCCACAGCAAATCATCAGTAGTGGAGAAGAAGAAGGTGTCACTCCAGGGTCTGTTTGTATGTGCTAGGCAATGCCTTCAGTGCAGTGTGAAGAAGGAACCACACGAACTGCATTGCAGTGCCACCACCACTATCAGTAACGGGACACTATGTTGTTCTCTTTATGAGAAGAGGATAATCTCCATCCTTTACTAACATGACAAGGGAACACAGATCACTGCTGGTAGGGCAGCCTGTGATTTACAGCCAGACAAAGCTCTTAGGTTCCCATCAGTGTAAGCTGCTTGTCTGTACTTGAAGGTTCTCCCGTACTGAATTTAGGGTTTACTGCAAAAGTTCCCATGCAACACACGTTTATAAGTCACACACTGATTTGCTTTTTTTATTTTTATTTTTCCCCCAGAAGCAGTTAAACACACAGGATCTCATGAGTAGCTGAAGTGCAGTGCTTGTCAGACACCCACGTTGTAGACACAAAAAACTGATGCCCCGACTCGCATCTACCTGGCTGCATATTGCTGCATGCTTCCAGCACTGAGGACACGAGACAGCTTTCAGAAGTCCATGAAATAAGAGGAAGCAATCCAAAAGGCACAATATGGCTAGCAGATGATGGTTAACGACAGCTTATCACAAAGGCTGTTCACTGCAAAAGAAAAGCTGCGCAGTAGGGCTAGCTTTGGACTTTATCACCACAGTCCAAGTCCCTTTCCACACATACCCCTCCGTGACCACCCAGACAATTAATTCACAAAGCTGCGCTGGCTTAAAAAGAAAAATATTTGCCTTGTTCTTCAAGCCAAATACAAAATGAAAAGTCAGCAGCTTGAAAGGATTATTGAGAAAGTATGGTAGCCAGAATAATGTGACATAAAATGGGGAAGAAGGATCAGCTACATTTTTTGGTGTATTTTCATCAAATGTTCCAACACCTCACAATCATGTATGTTCAAACACAGATCTGTAAAATGTAATTCTCAGGACAGTATCTGCTGCATTTTAAAAGTGGTTTTATAAACTTGATTACTATGAGTTATCTGCATCATGATGGTTATTCTTAAAAGTTGAAAGTCGGCATCGATAAAGACCTATCTGTAAAAAAAAAAATTTAAAAATATTTTTGTTGTATCTTCCAGAGCACTCTTATCCTGATCTCATGTTTAAACTTCTTAAATGAAGAAATTTGAAAACAAGTGTTACTGTGGCACATATGAAGCCCTATACAGACTCATGAAAACAGGAAAATGAAACTGGCTAAGCAGAAGTGAAACTAATTTATTCGATCTGTCAAAGTTCATCAGAGAATGTCAGCAGAAAAAAAACATTCAAAAATCTAGTTGCAGTATTTTTCTTCAATGTGTAATGATAAATGCAAAGATGGGATTTGTGTAACTACTCAAAGCAGGCGAGGAGCAATTTTAAAGAGGGGAAAATATACAGATTTCTTGAAGCATACACGTCCTGACAAGGAAGTTACATCCTTCTGATGTAACAGGAAGATATTATTAGCGAAAAAAAAAAAATTTAAAGCAGTTAATTTCACCCGTGTAGCTGTAGTCGAGGCTCAGTGAATACCAAGACCAGAGAACCGAGGGGCAGCTCTGACCACACAGAACTCGCCAGAAGAGGAGTAGGTGAAGGCAAACGCCTGCACGGCGGCTCGGCGAC
>NW_010535870.1:0-1698 GCF_000687285.1 Phaethon lepturus
GAAGGGCAGGGGGTCCCCCCAAGACGAGCCCCTCCAGGTTTGGGGTGCGAGTCGGCACGTGCCGGAGCAGCACAGCCCCTTGCCGGCCGGTGACCGAGGGCCGGAGGTCACTTAACTAAAGGGCTGAGCTTAGCCCTTGGCAGCCACCGGGGGAGGGCCACGGCCACCCGGGGCGTGTTCGCAGGAAAGGCCGGGAGAGCGCTAAGGGCAACTGGGTTTGTTCTCGCTGGCGCGCCAGCCTGGCCCAGTAGCCAGCAGATTTGGCGGAGGGGAGCAGGACTGGTACCCTGGCTCACAGACCGGAAAAAACGAAGCAAACCCCAGCAAGGACACCTGCTGATGGAGGCGTGAGCCGCAGGACAGGGACGAGAGCGCGGGGCTGGAGACCAGCGCTGCAGCCCCCACCACAGCCCGACCCCCTGGGGGTAGGAGGTGGCACATTTTGGCCACACTTTAGCTAGAGGAGCGTTTTTAAGGCAAATCGGTTGAACTTCTGTTTGTTGCACGCGCTTACACCATTGGAACGTGGGTTATTCTGGCATGACTTTGGCTAAGGATCGGTCTGTGGAGAAACAGAGGTAGGCATGAATTACCAGAGTTGCCCTGCTTGGGGAATTATATTTGCACTGGAGCAGGGCTTTGGGTAGGGAAAAAAAAAACCCAAATCGAAGCATGATGCCCATTGTAGGGTGCTGGGTCTCACGTCCTAGTCCAGCCCAGCCGTGAGAAACCCCCGTTTGTACACAGACACCTTTAACCGGACACGATGCAACCCAAGTCCAGATCTGCCTCAGTACTGTTCATCACCTCAGCCAAGGACCTCACCTGTCCGGGCTGTTTCGTGCCCACGAGGTGCAGCCCAGGCTGGCCGTGCAGCTCCAGGTGTGAGAGTCAGAAAATACCAAAGCGTGGACGAGGAGTATCACACGCAGGTGTTACTTACGGTGCTGTTTGGATGAGGGTGGTGTCCTAAAGGACAATAGAGACCGGGATTTTCTTACGGGACTTTGACCCTGACTGACTTTCAGCTGCAAAGCTGCTCTGAAAAGGATCGTAGTGCCAAGGGAAAAAAAAAACTTCTTTATTTGCTTGTGCTCAGTGAAGTCCTAAATACAAACAGCTGCCAAAATTCCCCATGTGATGACCCTTCGCAATGACGAGCCGAGGTCAATCCTGAGAGCCAGGTGTGCGGGAGGAGGGGGTGCCCCCCCCCCCCCCGGGGAGGGGGTGGCAGTGCCTGTGGGGGCTGGTGGTATAAAGCAAACCCACGGAGCCTGTGAAGAGGCATTGCTGCTCATTGGTTTTACCTTTTGCTTGCTGTGCCTTAGGGGCTTGCTTTGCCGCCTTTTTGGTAGAAGAAGAAGGCTCAGAGGGGTGCTGGGGAGCTGTTCTTCAGGGTGTGAAGAAAGGAGTTGCCTGTGTTTTGACTGGTAGGAAAAATGTGTTTTTTTCCCTGAAGCTGGTCTTCCCTTGCTGGCATGGCCTGCCCAGGCCACGGTCTAAAATGGTCCTTGAGTGTGCCCGGTGCATTGCTGCCCGGGGCCCTTCACTTTGCGTGGGTTTGTCGTGCGCCCCTTATTAAAAGACAAAACGTTTTTCCCCAAAATAACGTGGGGTGGGGGACCCGCTGGTGGCCGGCTCCTTGTTGGGGTGAGGAGGGAGCCTACTCTGGGCCGGGGTCCCGCTCAGCGGTGTGGC
>NW_010535870.1:1743-2190 GCF_000687285.1 Phaethon lepturus
CTGTGCCTCCCCAGAGCCCCTGCGGAGGAGGGCCCGGGGCGGCCAGGAGGGAGGCGGGTGGGTGTCCCTCCCACTTCTGCGAAGCCTGACGATGTCCCCCGAGCCCTCCTGCTCACCGAGAGGGAGGCGTCCACCACTGGAGGCGGTTGGGCTAGCGCAGCCCGCAGCAGAAATGTCCACGCAGGCACGGTGACGGCTTAAATGCCCTTGGGAGCGACGCCTCCGCCACGGGTGGGCGACGTGGGAGGGCTGCGTGGGCAGGGGCAAGAGCCGCAGCTTCGCTTTTCTCCCCGTGGAGAGATGGGCAAACACCAGGCAAACTGGTGTTGAAAGGCCCTAAAGGACATCCAACCCACCTCAGTTTGGGGTCTGTAGGACCTCTGGCAATCCTCGGGTAGTATGGGCTTAATTTGGGCAGATTGCTGGTGGACTCAACTGTATGAGGTT
>NW_010535871.1:0-312 GCF_000687285.1 Phaethon lepturus
CACCGGCGCTGGTAACGAGTGCCAGGGCTGGCAACGCACAGGAAAGGGAGAGAAAAAGGGACAAAACCGGGGGAAAAAAAAAATTATACAAAAGCAACTCAAAGAATTTTGTTTCGAAAGCCTGGCCCAGTCCCTCCCGAGTTCCCGTCCAGCCCCTGCCCCGTTAGGGGACCCCGGAGGGGGTCTTGGGGCTGAGCAGGGATGTGCCTGGGTGGGTGTCCCTGAGCAAGGTGGGTGTCTGGGTGCCCCCGATTGGGCCGAGGCAGCGGGGCAGCCGTGCTGCCCGGTACTCCGATGGCTGGGGGCTGCCGG
>NW_010535871.1:458-1032 GCF_000687285.1 Phaethon lepturus
GGGCGGGGGGGAGGGGGGGCTTTGCTGCCCCCCACCAGCCTCCTCCAGCCCCGTCCCGGACAGGGAGGGGTGCAGAGAACCATGTGCCCCCCAGCAATGGGGAAACCACCTGGGGAGGGCTCAGGGGACCCTGCTTGCCAAAGAGACAAGCTGATGGTAGCCTTCCTGCACCCCCATTGCTCTGAGCCTTCCTCACCCGCCTGCCATCCTCATCCAGCCCTGGGCTGGGAGCCATGGCTGTGGGGTCTCCTGGCCTGGCTGAGGCCCAGCAGACTCATTTCCCCAGTGGGATCCCTGCCCACACCTCCTGCCTGCCTTGCCTGGGCACTTGGCTGGGTTCAGTCGGTGGCCGCTGGCCAGCCCTGGCTTCGGGCTGTGCTGGAATGTCCGGGCAGCAGAGCCCCCTCCCAGGCAGTGGGATGGGGCACTGAAACCTGCCCCACCACAGGGTCCTGCTCCTCAGGACCACCCCAGCCTGGCAGGGCGGATGGGGACACCGCTGGAGGCCGTGCAGAAGAGCAGCGGGGTGGGAACCCCATCTTCTTGTACAACCTCCCATCTCGAGATGCAGTGT
>NW_010535871.1:1130-1461 GCF_000687285.1 Phaethon lepturus
ACCCCCAGGGTGCAGCCGCCCCCGGGACAAGCTCTCAACTGAAAAAGCCACCAGGTCCCAGCAGAAGCTGCTCAGGGCAGCCGGACCCTGCACTGCCACCTCCTGACCCCCAAACTGAACCCCCAGGGGACAGCCCAGAGCTTGGGGGGGTGGCTTTGGGGAGGGGGCAGCAGCCGTCCCTGGAGCTCTGCCGCTGCCCACCGCGCCTCCCCCAGTTCCCCCACTGCTCCGGGCTGGGGCTGGAGCTTGCGGAGGACAGACATGGTGTCTCCAGTGCAGAACCACACTCCCCTTGGGGAGGGGGGCTGCTGGGAAAGGCTCCCCCAGCCTC
>NW_010535871.1:1588-1863 GCF_000687285.1 Phaethon lepturus
CCCCGCAGGCGGGGGCATTGCCAGGACTTACCGGTCCTGGGTTGACAGCACCGTCTCGGGGCCTTCCCGGTTCCTCTGGAGCCTCCCCAGGGGCCAGCGGGTCCGAGCCCGTTGGGGGTCCTGTGTCCTAGGCACACTGACATCCCAGCCACTCGATGCTCGTGAGGACCCCTCCATCCCTCCGCCAAGGCATGTCGCACCAGCTGGGTGGGAGCTGGGTGCCAGTGGTTCCTTCTTCCCCCCTTAACATTACCCCAAGTTACCATTTTGGCTCC
>NW_010535871.1:2016-2351 GCF_000687285.1 Phaethon lepturus
AGGATGCCCCTGGGCCTGCTCCTTCCCCCCCCAGCATCCCACCCGGAGCCGCACGTGAATGGCAACGAAGGCAGATTGTAGCTGACGGCTGGAAGATGGATTTATTGCAATGATGCAAAAATTAGTTTATAGAATATATATAAATAAAGATTTCCTTCCTTGATGGGCGAACTCAGCACAGCAGCAGCTCTTCTGGCAGGATTTATTAATCACCCCGGTGCACTGCTTGGGCAGTGGCAACTATTTCCTTGGGCAAACAGGGCCGGCGGTGCACTGAGAGGGGGCAAAAAATCCTCAATTTTAGCTCTCCCCTCAGCCCAGTACCACTTATTGCT
>NW_010535871.1:2467-2680 GCF_000687285.1 Phaethon lepturus
TGCCAGCCGGAAGGGAGGCATCGTGCTGGTTACACATGGGGAAACTGAGGCACGGATGCAGCGTGACTTGTCTGAAGCCGAAGAGAACCAAAGGGAGGATACGGGAGCCTCTGCTGGCTGGGGTGTGAAAGGGGGATGTGCTTTCTCTTAGATTTGGGAGGAGGAGGCAATTGTCCCGGTGGGCACCCTCCCCCGCCAGACCCTCTGCTCCTA
>NW_010535872.1:0-328 GCF_000687285.1 Phaethon lepturus
TAAGTGCAACATCTTTCATAAGATATTAGAGGTGGTTGACATTTCTCAGCCAACACTTTTTAGAAAAAATTTCAGCCAAAAGTTGCTTTCAGAAAACCTTCTGGTTGGAATAAAAAGGTGTCAATTTTATAATTTTTTTCTACTTTCACAGAAAAAGTCCTTTTTTTTTTTTTTACTGTTTCTTATTCCTTCAGCTCAAAAAAAAAAGAGAGTAAAACTACTATAGAGCAGTAGGGTTTGGATTAACGTTGACAACCATTCAATAATACTTTACTCAGCATGACTTGTTTTTGTGAAAATCCTGAACTAATTTCAAACTCTTCAAGCA
>NW_010535872.1:340-6702 GCF_000687285.1 Phaethon lepturus
CCCCCCGATGTCACTTCTTAGAGAGCTTTCTAATCAAACCAAGGATCTGGACCCAAATGTTGCCAAAATCTGGGTGGGGTTGATTCGGGGCCCTCTCCAGCACTAGCTGTACCCAGCGCTGACAGGGATGGCGTTAAGCCAGGCAGGAGGAGCACATGGCCCACGCCACGGCGTGCCGGGAGGAGCGCAGGGCAGCAGAGACGGGGACCCTCGGGAAGAGGCGGTGGCAGAGGAAAGGTGTTTCGGGCAGCAGAGGCTGCGAGGAGGCAGCAAGGAAGGAGCGGGGACAAGCGTGGGGAGAAGGCGCCCAGTGCCCCGGCTCTGTGCTCCTGCACACCGGGGCTGTGCAGGAGACCCCAGCCCCTGGCTACCGGTGGGGACGGGCAGCACCGGCATGGGGCAGCGGGACTTGCAGGCAACGCACGGGCCGAAGGGAGCGTGGAAGGCACGGCCGAAAATCTTGGCGCGGGTGGCACTGAGGCAGCACTGCTGCCTCCCCAAAATCCTTGCTTAGGCAGCTGTTTCCAGGGCTGCAAAAACAAAAGGCATGAGAAGAGAAGGAGGCCTGGGAAAAAACACGCAATCTTGTATCTTAGGATAGTGTGACTATCATAAATGGCTAATTTAAGGAGCTTAACGCAAGTCTTGTTGTGGGCATCGTAATGGCATGCTGGCTGCGTCCATTATGTATGGAAGCAGAAATTTGCTGATTCAGCTGTGAGGGCTTTTGAAGTGACGGCAGCTGAACTTGCACTGAGCCTTCATCTGTCAATTCATCCTTTTAACTGAACAGGCATGTTTTTAACAAGCCGCCGCTTCTCCAGCCTGACAAATGGTTTCTAAGACATCCCTTCTCTTTCAGCTGTTTGTCACTCACTCACGCTCCTTCAGGTACAGACTTCTTTATTTCCCACAGCAGAGCACTCCCTCTTCCTCTCCAGCCCAACTGGCTGTGCAGTATCATACTGCAGAAGCTCTTATGCAGCACCAGAAGAAAAGAAAACAGCTGGGGAAAGGTTACCATGTCACATGCCCTCCTCCACAGATGCTATAATCTGATCTGCTCAGTATCCGGGGTGATGAGGGCAAAGAAAGAAAAGCAAAACAAATACTACAAAAGACATGTAAATAAGGCCCCAGGAATGTGGTGCTTTACTACCTTTACCATTGAAAAAACAAGTTTTAGATGGAGTATGAGGTTATAAATAAAAAGAAAAAAACATTGAGCATTATAATGGCTCTGAAAGAGTTCTGGGTTTTTTAAACATGGCACATCTAATCTGCAGCTCAGATAATGCACCCACGGATAATCGAGAGTTGACTGTAAAAAGTCTTTTTTTGAATGACAGCTTGAAAAGTTCATGCACATTTCTCATGACAAAGCCCCTAATTATCATTTCCATCAATAGACTGTTAACACATATTCCGGGCACTACAGGCAGGAATAAAAACCCAAGTGGGAAGTACCAGAGCCTTATCATTCAGCTGATTAAAAAGCCCAAACTCTAAGCAGTGTTACAAAAGGCCAGCGGTCAGCTCAGATGAGGATGGGATTTCTACCTACACATCAAGACCGCCTACTGTTGCCAATGTTACACGTCATGTTAACAGAAAGTTTGTAGAAGTGGCCCTGAAACTTAGGTTTGACAGCTTAAGCCGAGCTCTGCTTAGCAGCAGGCAGGGAAGGGGAGGGCCGACAGGGCAGAGCCTGTCTGGGGGGCTCACGCTCCCTCCACAGCTCACCGACTGGCACGGACAACGAAACCTGGCCCGAGCTCTCCCTGGCAATTCTTCTATGCATAATAAGATGTGTGAACATAGCCCTACAATAAAGCTAAACTACTTTTTTCGCCACCCCCACAATGAGAAGCCCACCCAACGTGCTGTGTTGCCTCTGGCAACTTCTCTCCAGAGGCAGAGCTTTAGGAGATGGACAGTTTGGATTTCAGGAGCACACAGTCCAGCCAGTCATTAAGACAGAGCCAGTCACAAAATTTAGATCCAGACCTGACGAAGCCTTCAAGTACATCCATGTTTCAGCCTGTGTTGCAATATGGGGTTTGGCTCTGCCCATTGTGAAAATAATGACCTCCGAAGCACAGCATTCTCCCTAAGACTATATTTCTACCTCTTCTTTAAGCAAAGTTCATGAATTTAGTTGTGGACTAGTCAGAGTGGCCACTTCATGAAGGGATGGAGAGGCCAGTTCAGACCTCTGGCTGAGGAAGAGGGAAGCATCACCTTGAGCCCTGCATCTTCATGTGCTGTTGCCTCTCCTGGCTTGGCTGCAACCAGCAGCGGTAAAACCCACCAGGACTCCCCTTGCCTCAGATCTAAACCTGAGCAGATCACAGCTGTTCACACGAAGCCTTGCCAAGTCAGCTTCCCGCTGGTAGAAAAGCCCAGTTTGAACACCCGTTCCCAGACAAACCAGAGAGCATCTCCAAGCACCTGTGAGAGGCCGGAGGGAGAGGCTCAGGAAGGTCTACCCAAGTGCTGCAGCCTGAGCTCACTGCTGGCCCAAACGCTGGTGATTCACCAGGGCTGAAGCTCTGAGCACTGGGATTTGCCTCTTGCTCCAGCAGCTGTACCCCGGCAGCCGAATGTCGGCCAAGGGCACCCAGGCAGAGAGCCCCATGCACCCGCAGCGCACAGGCAGCGCTGCAGGCAGACGCCAGCCTACAAACATTTAGGAGGAGCAGAGGAGTCAGATTATGGAGACGATGCTAAAAAGTGCTATTTTTGTCACTTCGTTTCATAACAGGAGCTCAAGCCTGAGAACGACATTTTTCCTCCGCTCTGAATCACTGGGACCATTTTCAATGGCCCATGGGTTCATACCACACAGGCAGAGTGGTTTCTTGGCTGCTGCTGGCTGAATCGCCAGCAGGAAGATGGTAACAGAGCAAAGGAGAAGATAGGAAAGGCTCTGAGGGGATCCCAGGAGTTTCTTCCCCCAGCATGCTAGCTCCTCTGTCTGGTCTAAGAGGTGTGGACCTCCAGGGTACCACTCTGAGCCACCCCTAAGCCCAGACCTTCCACCAGAGAGCTCCAAAACAAGTGTCCTCACCACCATCTAACTTGGAGGAAGGTCTCAGCCCTTCCTCCGAGCTCCCGGGCCACCACGACCCTGCAGACTCCACAGGGGGAATGCAGCACACTGTGGGGGGGGCAGGAGGAGGGGCACCTGGCACGTCTCCTTCTGTTCCCCAGCACCCCTGCTCCCCCGTCCACTCTGTCAGGAATTCACCCCTGCAAAGGGCACGAGCCCACCAGCTTCACAGGCCACCCGACCTGGAAAGGCAAATGATGATTTGGAAGCAAAGTATTTACCTAGCAGAGCAGGTAAGTGCAGCAAACTTTATGAAATACGCTATGAAAATCCATATGAAGTTCTCATGTACCTGGAAAGCCCTTTGCTATTCCTGTGACAGAGCAAATCCTAAAATGAAGGGATTTTCTAACCAAGCACCAGTGAGTTTTTGTCACTTGCAGCTACCGGGTCAGAAGGAACAGGCTGTTTCTTACAGTGACCTGCTTACTTTTCCTCTTTGTGGCTGTGCCTTTCTCATTTAGGAGATCGGTTTGTTTTTGCCAGAAGGAGTCAAAGTCACCACTGTGAATCCAGCTATTTTTTCCTTGTTTCTTGGAAAGCACCAGTCAGTACCATGTCAAGAAAAACAAACAGAGAGGTTTGCTTAGGACCTATTTAAAGCAAAGCATCCAATAACAACCCCAGGGCCAGCGCTGATGTTTGTGACAAAACTGGGGCTACTGTGCGTGAGAAGGGCAGGATCATTGCAAAACTGCAGCAAGCATCCCGTCTTTCACCCGGAGGTCGTAGCCATGCCCAGTGCAAGTGAGACAGCTCCGCTCCAGCTTCCCCCTTATCTAGGCTGCTATTTGGAGTCACTGGGTGTGTAGGAAAAGTCCTGGAGCTCAACCGCTGCAAGCTGCCATAGGTCCTGAAATGCAGCAGAGACACCCTGAGCGACCCGAGAGGAGAATCTGAGTTTTCTGCCTCTGCTCATCAGACCTTGGGCGGTCAGAGATTGCTCTGCCCCAGGAGAGAGCCTGTGCCTCGCAGGCGGGTGACACAGCGGTGTGCTCGCCACCGCCACCGGCCGCCTCCCCCCGCCCCCACCCTCGGCGCCGGGCGGCAGAAACCAGCCAGGGAGGTGGTGGTGGAGCAGACACGGGGCCGCAGAAGGTCCCGTCCCACCGGGGTGTCTCCTGCTGGAAAGCGCAGGCGCGCGCACCCCGGGCAGCAGGGAGCCCCGCGCCGCACGCGTGCTCGGCCCAGGGAAAGGGGCGATGACACATCCTCACCGCACAAGAGCACGGTGAGGCTAGTTGCGTTAGCGTCTATAAAACACCCAGATGCTCCCCGCGCGCAGCACAAAGCGTTATTAAACAGCCGTACAGAGCAAAGCCAATAGTGCCTTGGTTTTGTTTATGTAAGGTATTCTGCTGATACTATACCCTTGGGAAACAGTAACGGCTATGGTTACGATAGGGGATTTACTACCACCTCGGCTCGCTGCAGCAATATTGACCCTACCTCTAAAAGCAATCTCAGAAATGTCTAGTCCACGGGGAATCTCGCTCTGTCCCACTTACAAGCATGCCAGTGCTTGCCTTTTCCTTCTGCAGCTCTTTTCTGTAAAAGAGACATTCATAACTCCGAGCTCCTTACCAGTGAACCTAATCCAGCAAGTATCCAAGACATTCAGGAAAAGAGACTTTCATAGCATTGGAATTTTTCCATGCCAGCACTTTTTCATCCTAAGATAAATGGCTTTTACTTACGGGGCTAAAGGCTCTATTCTTTTCAAAACACTTCTCAGCTTCAAAGCAGCAATGGAAATTGGCCGTGCACCTGGCCAGCTGATCCAGCCTGGAGTCAGCCAAACAGCAAAAGGCGTCTTTCTTTCCCGCAGCACTGAGCAGTAGTTTGCTGCACAGCAGACAGGCAGGCTGGAGGGCTGATGTAAACGGGCTAACACTTAATTAATCAGAACATATTAAAGCACAGCCCGGGCAGCACAGCCCACCGAATTTCCAAAGCGGGGGCTGGTGCCTGGGACGCACCTGCCGCATTGGATGCCGGGTCTTGGAAAAGCCTCCTGGGCAGTTTGCTTTCAGACAGCCGGCTGCTGTGCCGGGGCAAAAGGCCCCTGAGCCCAGTCATCCACCCAGTTAACCTGAGCAGGTACGGGAGGATGGACCTCTGCAGCAATTCGGGAACAGGCGAGACCAGAAAACAGCTACGCCAACCCCCCTCCACTCATCCGCTCCCGTCGGGTGCGAGCGAGAGCTCCTGCAGATCCTGGATGGAAGTTGATTCTGTTTTTACCATAGCGGTGGCCAAAGGCTCCAGCTGATGAGACATGTTTGTCTTCCTCATGAGGCAAGCTGAGCAAACACCTCGTTGAAATCAGTCTTGACGAAATTGCTCCCAGCCCTGGACAGCAGAGAGAGGCAAAAGGCAAGGGAGGAAGAAGAGGAGAGGAAGCACACTGCCTGAGGGAGCTGGGCACTGGACTGCGGCACCAGCACGGGGCTTCATGTTTGCATGCAAAGCAACTTCCCTGAAGCTCAAGCAAGAGCCAAGAGCAGCTCCCAGCCCTCATCCACCCCTCTGCAGGGCTTGGGAGGGCCCTGCCAGAGGTGTCTAGGAAGTCCCAGGAGGTCCTGGAGCTATCTATGCCCGTTTCTCCCCACCTTGCTTACCACCCCCCGTCCCCATCAAGTCCCTCCTTGCCAGACTCCCACCTCGGCCAGCCCATGGCTCCTGGCCCTTCGGCACTGAGACCGCATGCAGGAGGTTGCGCGATGCTGGGCCACTAGCACTTGGGCCAGCCTCGGGTTGCTGCTCTCACTTCCGAGAGCCGCCACCATAAAAAGAGACGGGATTTGCTGGCCAAGGAGAAGCCAGGGCAAGCTGATGCAGTGCAGGCTCCCGAGGTCAATGGCTGCCGGGGGAGGACACGCAATGCCTAATGTGGAAATGTTTGTATTTGGAGCAATATATAGTTACATTTAGCCCCTAGCAGCTGCAGAGGCTGTTTACTGTAGCGCACAGTCCTCGGCTTATTAGCTGAAGGCCTGACAGTGGCCAGATGCGGAGAGGAGCGACTGCAAAGCCTGCAGCCGTATTTATCTCCCTGCCAAGATCCCAACAATACCTTGCCTAATAAGTCTGGCACAGAAATAATCATTTAAAGAGCTAAAAAGCACAACATCCGCAGCCCATCTTTACAGCCAGAAGGGGAGTTTTGCGAGGCTTACAGTCTAATCTTTCCCCATCCCAAGTGCTTCCATCCTACTTCACGAACAGCGGGCGATTTGTTTCCTGCGCG
>NW_010535873.1:0-7512 GCF_000687285.1 Phaethon lepturus
AAAAAAAAAAAAAGAAAGAAAAAAAAGAAATTTGGATGTTGCAGAGCCGTCATCTTCCAGCTGCTCTGCTCCGAGCTCGCTGCGCCGTCGCGCGGCGCTTTCCTGCGCAGGCACGCGAGCGAGGGAGCGGATGCGGGCGTGTTGGCCAGGAGGCCTGCTTGAGCCGCAGCGTCTGCAGGGCTTGGGAGAAACTGATGGCAGCTTCTTGGGGCTGGGCTCGTGCCTTGTGGAGCGAGCCGTGAAGCACAGAGCGTGCTGCTGGCACCTCATCGCAGCGACGCGGGTGTTGGACGGCCGCGGCCACGGAGGTACTTGCTTGGAGCTCTGAACTAGATGTTCACACGCAGCGGAGGCTGGGGCTTGGTTGTTTTATTCCCTTTTTATGTGGGTAAAAAAATAATTTATACTGTTGTTGTTTTGTGTCAAGTGTTCAGGCACTGCGTGAACTTACAACCTGAGAGAATTTGGGATGAGGATCCAAAATCATCTTATTTGACAGGAATGGGGGAAGCTTTGCTGGGGTGTGACCCGGCCATGTCCCGGCTCTGCGGGTGGGATGAACTGGGGTGTATTGCTGGCACGGGCGTAGCCCAGGGCGCTGTTTTATGCCCGTGGGTGAAACCCACGGCGTTTATGGCAGTCAAGTTAAACTGCCTTTGGGGATGGGAAGGGAAACCACCCCACCAGAGCGACAAAGAGACTGGCAGAATATCCTGGGGTGTCCGACCTCTGTCTCTGCCTTCCCTCCTGTGGTCCCATGGGGATCCGGCACCAGGAGGGAATTCCCGAGGGCAGGCAGGCCGGGAGGTACCTGAGGGGTACGTGCGAGTCTGGTCCGGACACCCTCAGAGACACAGGCGGGTGATGACCACGATAGGGACCGTCACCCGGGAAGGGGACGGGAGATGTGGCATCTGTGCTGCGCGGGCGTTGGGGCGTCCCGTCCTCTTCCGTCCCGTCCTTTCCATCTCTGGGCGCGGTGGCAGACATGCAGGCAGAGAACAAAGAAATTACTGTTTGAAATTCCTGGCTTATTTTAGTGATGTGCACTGGCAATTGTAGGCCAAAGAAGAGGGAGCAAAACCAAGCAACCCCAGATATGCCCGAACGCGTGCTCCCGGCCCCGCACGCGGGTGGGGTTTCCAGCAAGGTGAATTTCTGTGTTGCAGACTGAGCAGGAAGCACACCAGAATCAATATCTGAGTAGTCCAATAAAACCTGTGTGAATTTCATTTCAAGTCATTTGAAGCAATCTAATAACTGCTCTTTCAGATGACTCTTGGGTGGCTTGCTTTTTTTTTTTTCCCCGTTGGTGCTTTTTCTTGTGTAACTGTAAAAATGTAGATTGATCCCAATGCATGTGTCATGCTTTGGTTTTGCAATGTAAGCGTCGAGCCCAAGGCTGGTTTACTCGAGTCGGGCAGCGAGGGCTGGAGACACCATGTTGCCAGCTGGGGTGACTTGGCTCTGGGTGGCTTTTCAGATCCACTAACGGTGGCAACGCTTCTGCTTCCAGATTGCAATGCTGATTTCAGCACACAGGCAGCTTTTATATCCTTGCACGGCACTGTTAAGATTTCTAGCCCTGTATCCATGGAAGATTTGTGAACCGGTTTGGGGAAGAGCCCGTGCTGTGTTGTGCCGTTCCGCGCCGCAGCGGGCAGCAGCCTGGAGGGGAGCACGGGAGCCGGGCACATCTCGAGCTGTTGCCTCCTCGGAGCCTGTCGCTGCTGTAAGGTCAGTCGACGTCCTGCTGTCAGTAACACGCGTGTCGGTGTTCATCCCTTCCCTGGGCTAACGCAGGCTGCCCGACGGTCCCCGCTCGAGACCCTTCACGGGCTTGGACCAGTGCCTGCGCGTCTCCTTGGGGGTCAGTGGGCGCTTCCGCAGAGAGCGGCTGCACGAACCTGAGCCACTTGTTATCTACAGGAATATTTTTATAAGCCAACTTAGGAAGTTTCCTGATTTATCTTCCCCTTAAGGTCCCAAATGGGCTGTTGTCGCCTTGGTGAGTGGCCTTAGGGGAGGCGTACCCTGCAGTACTTGCCGACTGATCTGGATTCGGCACAAGAAACGGTGCAGAAGGGAGGACTTGACTTCTCGCTCTTTGGAAGGGAGCTGGGGCGGTGGGACAGGCGGGCAGTGCAGCTTGGAGGGGGTGGAGGAACCAAGCGATGAAATCTCGGCGTGTCCTCGGAGGCAGCAGTCCCGTGCACGACTTGGAGCTGAGCAGTCCTGGCAGCGGTCGCACGGCATGGATAGCTTGTTTTACGCAGATGGTCCAGAGCTGTTTGGTTTTTACCAAGGCTCGCAGATCTCGCTAATTATTTTTTTTTCACCAAAGTCCGATGGATGCTTTTAGAAAGATCCAGCCTGTGCTTGCCCAGGCGCTGCCGGGCCGGCTGGAGATGAGAAAAGGTCTCCTGTGGCTGCTGGGTGCTGCCTGCCCGGCACCGTGGTGAGCTCTGGACAGACCTCGCTCCTGGTCTGCATCCGGAGCAGGACCTGCAGCCTGAGCGTGCCGGGTTCAGGTCCTGCACCCACCACAGCTCGGCAGAGCTTCGAGTGTTATTTTTTCTGCTTGGCCACCAAAAAAATACAGAGGATCACTACAGTGGTACATGTGTCCACTGGTGATGTCCACAGTGTGTCATGTTGCTTTTAGAGTCATTTTAAAGAACAAAAATGCTCCGGTAGCCTTTATTACTGTTCTATAAGATTTTATGTAATGGCAGCCGTGATTTTATACCGCATTGAAAAACCAATGCAGCCCTCACACCTCCAAACTGGTATTTTCCCCCCAGATTCTTAAAGCATTTTATATACAGCTCAATTGCATTATATTTATAAAGCAACACAAATTAATGCCGAGTGCCAGCCCAACAGGAGCCCTGCTCTCAGAGCCTCCCTCGACTGTGCAGCGCGGATGCGTGCTGTTGGAATGACTCGGCTGTCTCGCAGCCAGTGCGCTGGCTGCCCACTCCCCACCTCCAGCCTGCTCCTAAACCTCCTCCTCTGTGTCTCGGAAACGTGACGTACAACGTGCAGCATTAGCAATAGAAGTATTTTGCTTGGGCAGTTCACGAGGTGGGTCCCACAGCCCTGTGATGTCCCAAGCGCACGTGCCGACGGCTGCGGTGTTTGCTGGGACTTCGGAGAAGCTTTCCCTCTCGGTGCCCGGGTGAGGGCTGCCAGGGACGCAGGAGCTGGGTAGCGGGCATCTGAATTGCATTTGGTGGTACCACCCGCCGAGATGGATGAATATGTCAGTTTGGGCCAGGAAGGGAGAGATTTGCTTGCACCTTTTGAAAAAAAACAAGTTCCAAATGCTGCTTGCGTCGCTCGGTGTCCCTGAGCGGTCAGAGCATTAGGGGCTTCGCCCTGGGACCAGCCGCGCTGCAGCATCACGAACGAGGATCAGTTTTGATCTGGTACTCGGGGACTAAAGCCCATTGCCCGTGCTGCTGTTCCGGGAGGCTCTTCTGAAGGTTTGCTGGAGACCCAGCTGGATGCGGCCGGAGGCGTTGGTGGCTTCGTGCGCGGGCTGGCCACCTCTCCGTGGGCTTTCTGTGTGATTGCAGCCCCGCGAGCCAGCGGCCAGGCTTCCTCGCCACGGTCACAGCTTGCATCTCCGCAAACCAAGTCAGCTGATTTTAAATCTGCTCGTTAAATAGTTGTAAGGAGTTCTGTGCCCGGCACCAGATCTGCGGCATCCAGCAGCCGATCTGCGCCCTGACTCCGTACTGCCGTTGCTCGTGGCCACGGGCACCGTCTGCGCCGGGCGCCGGAGCACGAGAGCCTGGGGGGCACCCGCTAACATTCCCTTCTGCCAGCGTTGCGCCCGTCGCTGGTTTTGATTTCAGTCACCGCGGCGTGAGTTTCGGAGCCGCAGAGGAGCCCGGTGCCCCGAGCCCAGCACAGAGACGAGGACGCTGCTGCGGGTTCCGCGCCGGCGTTTCTGGCGGTCTCGGGCGAGGCATTTGCAAAGCCGTTCGAGGAAGCCTGTGACGAGGCTAACATTCCCTTCTGCCAGCGTTGCGCCCGTCGCTGGTTTTGATTTCAGTCACCGCGGCGTGAGTTTCGGAGCCGCAGAGGAGCCCGGTGCCCCGAGCCCAGCACAGAGACGAGGACGCTGCTGCGGGTTCCGCGCCGGCGTTTCTGGCGGTCTCGGGCGAGGCATTTGCAAAGCCGTTCGAGGAAGCCTGTGACGAGGCGTAGCAAAGGGACTGCTTGGAACTCGTGAAAAGGTACGAGCAGGAGCAGTGGATGGAGTCGAGGGCTGTCAGAGGATTAGCCTGGGCTGCTTCTGGGTGGGGTGTGCCGGGACCTGCCGGTCCCCGCGGGAGCGTCCGGCCCCATGGTGCGCTGGGCAGCGGGGGGACGTGGAGGGGTTTGTATCCCCCGTGCCAGAGCGTCTGTAGGTCCAGCCTGCTCTGTGAAGACTCAGTGTGCTGAAGGCCCAGCAAGATCATCTGAGCACGTACGCGGGCTACTGGCACTGCGACAGCCAACGCCACCAAGAAATGAGTCTGCGAAAATGCTCCCCTAAACACTTCCCAGCCCGTCTTTGGTCTGAGAACTGACCTGGTGGCTTTTCTCCTGCCCGCTGCTGAACGCGGTTGGACAAATTCTGCCGGTTACCGGGACTCGTAGGGTCACAGGGCTCTGTTGGGATTTCTACACCGAGTGCGGCTGTTGAGCAGACACAACTGCCGTGCTGAGCTTGCTCCGACGTGCCAGAGACTACTTTCTCCATGCCTTGACGGCACGGATCTGGTATTTGAATTTTAGACTTAGTTTTGTAGGTGGGGAAAAAACCCCCACCCACCCCCAGTGCCGAATGATGCCCCGTTGTATACGTTAGAGACGCGGGTAGCGCGCGCTGGAGGATGCTACGGGCAGGGGCCGGGCTCTCGCTTTCTGGGGCGCTTCGCCGGGGTTGGCGCTGCGTGGCAACGCGCTCGGGCGCACAGCCTGCGCCCGGAGTCCTGCCTCACGCTTCCTTCCAAACCCGAGACAGTTCCCTCATTTGGATGAGGAGAAGTAGATCGGTCGGAACGCGCTGCCTGTCTTTGCTTCACTGACGCGTGTGACTCCTGTATTTTTATTGTCTTGTGCAAGGGCTGTCCCAAGAACCCCTCTGAATTCCTTTCGCAGTTTTAGCTTAGTTCGGGGAAGGTTAGCCCGGGTTTAAACCACTTGCTTGCGGTTGTTAAGTCTAAGTGACATATTAAGCATTTAATATGCGAGTGCATTAGCTTCCCACCCACATCCCCGGCTTGAGATGGGCTGAGGGAAATAGTCGGTGCCCACATGTAGTCGGATGCCGCTCGGCGTGCGCGGGCGAGTGGCTTCCTCCCGGACCTCGTCTTTTACGTGTGCTCCCGGGCCTGCTTAGGCACCAGCCACGGCGGTAGCGGAGATCTTGTGACTGCATCAGGCAACACCTAATCCCTCGGGGAGGTTTCAGGAAGGTCGCTGGCAGCCAGAGGGGACACCCTTCTTGTGCGGTGGGGACACGGCACTGGTGGCACGATCTCAATTCCCAGCGTGCTGTAAATGGCTCTGCAGCCATCCAGGCAAAAGAAGGAACCCAGATAAACCAGTGTTCCCAGTACCTGGTGGCAATTAGGGTATGCCTCGGTGGTGCCACCTCCGCTCGACGTTACCTTGCGGCTCGGCAGCGTGGCACGGCTTGGCACGAGTGCGGACGGGAGAACCCGCCTTAATTGCTGCGGTACGTCTTAATCGTATTACATCTTAATTTCTAGGTCCTTGCTTAACTGGTGCAGCGCATCAGAAGCTCTTGTGAAATGTAATGCGCCGGAGCATCGGCACAGGAAAAAGCTCTGCCTTCTGCGAAGCCAGACTGTTGCAGCGTAATTTGTTTTGTAAGATTTTGAAAGGCGGTGTTGCAATCTGTAACAGTAGAATAGTGGGAAGATGGTCAGGTGGTTCTCGGGACTTCAACAGACAGATTTCATGTCTGTGTGTTTTTGCAACACCTTTCTATAAAGGGAAACATAATTTAAAATATGATTACTTAGTGTTGTAACAGTCTTCTCAAACGTTTTTGCATTATGCAGAGATCATTATCAGAGGCTGATATTAACTTGCAAAGAATATTATGCAAATCATTCTCCTGTTCTTCTAAAAAGAAATTTCCTTCATAATGCAAAGCGTGACAAAAAAAATTGTGCAGAGGCTTTTGGCAAAATTACATTCAGAAGATGTAACAGTTTTTCTGCTTACTAGCACAATCCATTTGTGCCTTTCTGCTGGATTTTCTCGACGCAAGCTGATAAAGGATGAATTTTAAAATGAGGGCTGGGGTGGGGGGGGGAGAGCGTTGTACCTCCTGGGTTCAGGAATCGGCAGGGAGGCTTTTCGCGTTCGGACCATTGGTTCAAATCCGCAGCGAGAGTCACCGTGGGCCATGCTGGTTTCCGCGCCGCTCGCTGAGGTGAGCTGGCGGCGTGTCTCCGGCTTCGCCGTGAGCAGCGCCTGCGGGTACCCGGCTTACGTGCGCTCCGCGGCGTGCGGTATTACCCATCTGGTGTGCTGGGCAGGCTCTGTGTCGCCGGTACCAGTAAGACCAGCATGAGAGGCGCTGCCTGGGCGATGGGAGGTTGGACCGTGGACGCCCGCGGTGGGACGGGTGGTCCTGCCCCAAGGCGGCCCGGCCTCGGCATCTTCTTTGGGTTTCTCTGGGCATCAGCGCGTTCCTGGAGGAGGTCCTGGCCCTGGCTGAAGTCATTGTAGCTTTTGCCACTGACTTCACCCCCTTTTTTTTCTTTTTTTTTTTTTTTTTTTGGCAAACTGGTTTGTGGGGTTTAGAGCTCCCCCTTGGGTTCAGAGCTGCCCCTTTCTAATACAGAATCCAGACTCTACCGAAGTAATCGAGAGTATTGTGTTATAGGTATCGGCTGCTCTGCTCTTGTTATAGATTGATTGACAAAAATAGACCCTAATAAATATTGTAACCGGCTTAAGTGACTAAAATATTTACAGACTACGGATTGCAGTCAGAGTTGGAAAGGCTCGTTCGGTGTAGGACACCGTTTTTCAGGCACTTAAGATCATTTTGAAAAATTGCAGCCTTTGTCCTGATTTTTTTTAGGCATTTCTCAATATAAATGTCATTGAGAAAAGTCAGTAATGTTCAGAGATACATATTGAATTATAGCGTCGTAAAATGGCAGAGAGTGTTTTCATCAGCACGGGAAATTCTCAGACTTTGTTTTCGTGTCTGGTTGGGTAACTCGGTATTTTAAAATCAAACCAAATTAGATAAATAAGCCGGAAGTCGTAGTTAGCATTCGTCAAATTGGGCTGGACGTTCAGGCCTGGGCTGACTCCACCTCCAGCTGCAGCGTTCCCGCTGGCCGTCGGGTGAATGCCGATCCTTGTTTATTCTCCGCTGCGGAGAAACGGCTGCCTGCGTCGTTTTGGGTCTTCAGAAGCAGCCCGCGGTGAGAGCCGGGCCGCAGCGCGCCGGGCGGCTGGATGCGT
>NW_010535874.1:0-2768 GCF_000687285.1 Phaethon lepturus
CGCTGCCCGTAGGATTTCCTCAGGAAGGAGTTCCTGAAGGCTCACACACACACACACTCAAAACAATCATCAGCTCTAAACCAACAAGCAGCCCCCCCACTTTCCTCCCCGCAGCACACGCCGAACGCACCCCGAGCTGCCATGTCGTCCTTGCTCTCTGCGTCGGACGCAGACACACGCGCCCTCCCTCCTCCCCAAACACAGCCGGGTCCCCGTACCCCATCTTTGCTCAACACAAGCACTAAGCAGGACTTGCTGAAGCACCCAAGGACCCCAACTCACCCCCTACCCCAGCCCCTTCGCGCTCCTAAGCGCCGGTGGAGGATGCTCCAGCAAACCCAGGACCCACCTCTGCAAGCCCAGCTGCCCCCAAAGCCTCCCAGGTGACGGGTGAGGAAGAGGCACCCCCAAAAACCTCACGGGTTTTGGGGCACTTCCCCTAAGAGCAGCCTTTCCCCCATCACTGCCCGTGCAGGACCAAGCCCCAGGCACCTCAGAGCGGACCCAAACCAGTGCCTCAGCACCACGGTGGGACCCAGGTGGGACTGGGACACCGGAGCCCAACCCGTGCCCAGGGCTTCCCCCTTCCCAGAGGGGACAGAGCCTGGCAGGCCCCAGCCGAGGGAGAGGAGGGGAGGGGGGCAGCTGCCGCGGAGCCTGCCAGCCCCAAAACCACCAGCTCAGTCTTTATCCCCCACCGCCCCCGGGGCCACTGTCCCCTCCTGCTCCTGTTCTCCTCCAAAGCAGGAAAGCCAATTGCTGCTGCTAAAGTAAATACCAAGGGCTGCTATTTTTATCCAGCCCACGACCAGGCGTGCTTTATTTTTGGTGTTTAAACTGCAGGCTTTTTTTTTGTGGGAGGGGGAGAGGGAGGGGAAAAAGGCAGAAGCATGGGGGAAAAATGAGAGGAATGTTTCTCCGGGAGCAGAGTTTTCCATTGCTTACTTTAAGCTGGGCCAGCATCTGCAAACAGAAATCACAGCCGGAGAGCAGAGCAAGCAGCTGGGGAGAAAGGTGTGCCCATGTCTGCAGTCACATCGCGTCTCATCACCTCCCATCCCACCCTGCCGAGGAAAACCCAAATATGCCGGCCCTGGGTACCAGCTGGATATTGTCAAGGCAGGAGTGAAGCTCCCAGCTGTGCAATGGGGAAAACTGGTAAATAAATCAGCTGAATCCAATGAAACAAGGGTGAAACAAGAGGCTGTTTCTATTTTCAGTGTAAAATTAGTAGTGTTTTTCAAATCAAATTAGGGGTTGAGGGGACCTTGGAGGAAATGGAAGTTATCAGGGGGGCGTTTCAGCGTGGGAAAGTCTTTGATCTCGCAGGGAAATAAGGAGTTTGGGAAGGGTGGATGGAAAGCAGGGGCTGGAGGTGGGATTTGATTTCCACCTGGTCCCAGGCCTGAGCTCAGACTGACATCCCATGACGTGACGGGAGCTCATCTGGTGTGGGCTTACTCGGTTCCTGGGCTTGAGGGGCAGCAGCAAGCAGGGAGACGCGTAAGCTGGAGCCTCAGTGATTCATCAGCGGCTGAGTCACGGCTTCCTCTCGCCCATTAAAGCTTCTGAAAAACAAAGCGCGATCCCTTGGAGCCCAGATACACTGGATACCAAACAAAACTAGGAGGTGGCAGGTTCAAACCCGCCCCAAAATGTACTTTGATTTCCATGCCGCATGTGAAGGAGCCGCGGAACTCCTCGCTGCAGGGTCAGGCATCAAATGGCATTTAGATTCTTTCAAAGCATCTCCTATGGACCACTATGGGGAAGAGGATGCTGGGCTAGACGGAGCCGTGGTCCAACTGATTATATTTGTGTATTCTTGCATTAATTCTAAGTTTCTTTAAGTCTATCCAATGCTTCCCAACTCAGTTTAATCGCTACACTCGATGGCATCAAGACTCTCCTTTACGAGTAGCAGCATCAGAGAGCTTTAAATGCTGAGGTCAGCGTTCTCGGTGCCCACCAGCTCACAATACGCCCTTCTGAAGCCAAGTGGGTGCCAAAGCACCGTGCTCGGAGGGGCCCCCAAAAGCCAGGGAAGGTGCCCAGACCTGCAACTCCTCCCGCAGCGAGGCCTCTGCCAAATTAAATTAGCGACAAGAAAGCGCCGAGCCCCAGTGGGGCTGTTTGCCCAGGGAACAAAGTAAACCTGCCAGCCACGCTGCCGGGGACGGGCAGGACTTTCATCCCGCTCAACCCCGGGGAACGGCCCCTCAACCCCGGGGACGGGCAGCCCCGAGCCTGACACCTCTGGCCACGCTCACCCTTGGAGATCCCGAATAATAAATATTTCCAGGCAATCCTATTTGGGTGGTTGCAAAGGTGACATTACACTATCTGGTGCCGTAGAGTGGCTGGGTGTCCCCCCGGGTGACTGCCAGCACCCTGGTGGCTTCCTCTCCGTGCTCCGGGAGGGGTGTTTTCGTAGGGGGATATGGTACCCCCGAAGGAGGGAACGGCTGCAGCTCAGCGAGGGGAGAGAGCCGGGACGGGGGGAGATGGGATGGGGTAAGCTGGGAAGGGGTGAACTGGGATGGGGGTGAGCTGGGATGCGGTGAGCCACGGGGGCAAAGCCCAGGGATCTCCATCCTGTAGCATAAAACCAAGGAAAAATCTCCTGGCATTAACAAGCCAACAAATCTTTAGGTAAAAAGGGTTTGGTACTTCCCGCAGCCCACAAGCACCTTGCCAAAGGCTACCAGGAGGCACTTAGCACAAGCTGTAGCCTGGACCATGCATGTCTTGGGGACTCTCACTCCTCC
>NW_010535875.1:0-11147 GCF_000687285.1 Phaethon lepturus
AAAAGAAAAGAAAAGAAAAGAAGAAAAGAAAGAAAAGAGAAAAATTTCAGTTGGAAAGGACCTAAATAATTACCTAATCCAACTGCCTGACCAATTCAAGGCTGACCAAAAGTTAGAGCATGTTATTAAGGACGTTGTCCAAATGCCCCTTAAACACTGACAGGCTTGGGGTATTGATCACCTCTCTAGGAAGCTTGTTCCAGTGTTTTCCCAACCTCTCAGTAAAGAAATGTTTCCTAATGTCAGGTCCGAACTTCCTCTGGTACAGTTTTGAACCATTCCCATGCATACTATCACTGGATACTAGGGAGAAGAGATCAGCATCTCTCTCTCCACTTCCCCTTCTCAAGCATCTGTAGAGAGAAATAAGGTTGCCCCTCAGCTGCCTTTTCTCCAAACTAGTCAAACCCAGGGTCCTCAGCTGCTCCTCATAGGACATGCCTTCCAGCCCTTTCACCAACTTTTTGGCCCTCTGCTGGACACATTCAAGTACCTTAACATCTTTCTTAAATTGTGGGGCTAAATTGAACTGCACGAAATATTCAAGGACACTGAATACCATGGGATAATCACCTCTTTTGACTGACTGGTTATGCTGTGTTTGATGCATCCCTGGATGAGGTTTGCCCTCTTGGCTGCCAGGGCACAATGCTGACTCATACTGAGCCTGCTGTCAGCCTGCACCCCTAGATCTCATTCTGCAGAACTGCTTTCCAGTCTCTTCTCACAATTTATATTTATGCCTTGTGTTACTCTGCCCTAGGTGCAGAATCCAGCATTTTGTCCTGTTAAATTTCATGTCATTGATGATTGCCCAGTGCTCCAATCTAATCTATCCAAACCCATCTGTAAGACCTCTCATCCCTTGAGAGCCAGCAACATGTCCCAGTTTAGTATCATCATCAAACTTGCTCATATTGTATTCAACTCCTGCAAACAAATCGTTGATAAAAATACTGAGCTGAAACGGTGTCCTGGTTTCAGCCAGGATGGAGCTGGTTCTCTTCACAGAAGCTAGTGTGAGGCTGTGTTTTAGATTTGGGATGAGAAACTGTTGATAATGTGCTGATGTTTTGGGTTGTTGCTGAGCAGTCAAGGACAGTCCAGCTTCTTGTGCTGGCCTGCCAGCAAGGAGACTGGGGGTGCACGGGAAACTGGGAGGGCACACAACCAGGACAGCTGACCCAGACTGGCCAAAGAGATATTCCCTACCATACAATGTCATGCCCAGTACATAAACTGGAGTTCGCTGGGGGGCGGGAATCGCTGCTTGGGGACGGGCTGTCGATCGCCAGGTGGTGAGCGATTGCTGTATTGGGCATCACTTGTTCTTGTACATTCCTTTGTCGGTATTATTATTGTTGTTATCATTGTTGTTTCTTTCTCTCTTTCTGTCCTATTAAACTGTTTTTATCTCAACCCATGAGTTTTTTTTTTCTCATTCTCTCCCCCGTCCCACTGGGGGAAGGGGAGTGTGTGAGTGGCTGACTGGTGCTTAGTTGCTGGCTGGGGCTAAACCACAACAAACATGGCTAAACCACGACAAACTCTAAAATTGAGCCCTGAGGAACAACTACTAGTGACTTGTCACCAGCCATACATAGCCCCATTCACTACAACCCTTTGAGCCCTGCCATTCAGATAGTTCTTCACACAGCACATCATATACCTGCTCATCTCACAGCTGGACAACTTGTCCAGAGTGAGACACCAGAATGTCCACCCCAAATTCATTCTCAGAGGAAGTCTTTTTCTCAGACATCTGATCCAGTTACAGCTATTTAGGCAGTTACTATGCATCAGTTTATTTATACTACAACTATGTGTGTAAATCCAAAATAAAGTTAAATGTACGTTAAGCAAAACTTAGCTTCATTGGCAATTAAAGGGGATGACTTTAAATTGCCTCATGTGATGGAAGCTGAGTGTGAACCTGAACAGTTGTGCAGTGGCTCAGCTGCTGCATAGTAACTCCTAGCCATGCTAATGTAATCTGTAGACTGAGTCCTTGCCCATGGCACAAGAACAGAAGTACGTCATTAAAATTAAAACCTCATAAACTGATGCTTGATCAGTGGAAATATTTCCCAAGATGTGAAAATGAACTTCTTGGATTTACTGCTGCAAGTTATTTCTGTAGTAAGGAACTTAGTAGAATCCAGCAAAGGATTAGACTTTTATTTGAATAGTAAAACTGTCTGAAGTCACTCTAGTGTCAAAAGAAATGTGTGAGTGATACAATTTCTTGTGTTTTATAGGACATGCAAAATCTAGAAGGGACTTTCTAGCAAAGTAGTTCCCTGCAGAAAATATCCTACGTTGGCAGATTTATGACTGTCAGATACTGGCATCTGCCAGAGCCTCTGTGGCTCATTGCCCAAACCTCATGTGGTAATTCCCATGGGCTGTTATGGATCCCCCTCCTAACATGGGCTCAGTCACGCATAGCTTGTGTCTTCACTCCCATAATTTGTTTCTGATAGACATTAAACTCTTCAGAGCAAAAGTGATTTTAGCTGTCCACCTGGGTTAATAGGCTCATGTCGATGCTTGAGCTGTTCTGGCATTGGAAATAATCCTGACTAGGAATTATGCTGCTGGTTTTTACTGGTTCTGGATTGGGAGGACAGAGACATAAAAGGAGGACTGTTGCTGCACAGGGCACCCTATGTCAGCAACACTTCCTACGTTCTTGTTCTCTCTCTTACATCAGACCAGTGTCACAAGTCCCTCAAAGGCCTGTTGTAATCTAGTTCCCAGCCATGGGAAGATCTAGCTACATGTCTTTTCTGAACATGTCTTTTCTGAACTCATGAACTTTTACTTGAGTGAAACTTGCATAGTACATAAGATTGAACACATATATATGTCTCTACCCATGCGGCTGACTGACCTCAGCAAGAAAGTGGCAAGAAAGAACTGCCTTTTCCTTTAGCATGGTTTCTCTCTGCAAGCTGGACATCAATCAGCACAATTGGTTTTGATAGCAAATGTATAATCCAGTTTTTTCCAATAACCAAAAATAAAAGGCTTAGCCCTTCTCTCTGGTATAAGTGAGACATTACCTCAAGTTCCCTGTCAAGTCTGAGAAGACTGTCAATAGCAATGAGGATGTTCTGTTCCTGGGCTGCCTACTATGAGTCCAAAGCAACAAATCAAAGGGGAATTTTTAAGCAAAATTCATAGATAATATTAATGTGGACATGCAAGCGAGTGCTCCTGGGGAATTGTTGCTACACCAGTCAAGAACATGGCAGTAATTAAAGACTTATCAGGAACATTTTCACATAAAAGTCTAAAGGATTGATTTAATTTAGATTTAATAGGAAAGCTATTACACTCCCTGGAAAGTAAGTATAATTTCATTATTTAGAAAAACAATATTTGAATATTACCAGTTAGGAACTAAACCAGAAATGCGTACAGCATTGGCAATTGTTTTTATTAAAGCTTTAAATTAATGTTTGAATATAACAGACTGAGCTCTTTCAGACACCCTTTAATTTTTTTATAGCTAAGACATGGATGAGTTTATCTTTCTCTGTAGTGAAGGGATCTATGACCAAAAGTCTATGAAATATATTAACAGGTTGAATCATTAGTTTTCCTGGCATGAATTCGTCATCTTGGGGAACACAATTAGAAAGCTGATCTCCGGTAAAATAAGCTGGAAGCAATGCAAAGAGATATATGTGTGATTTTTGAAGGAGACAATTTGATGTAAAAAGTCTCATAACTTTACGAAACGTGAGATCAGGACAGCCATTTCAGACAATACTGATATATTTTTCTCTTCCTACTGAAACTCTTCAACTAGATGTCATAATATGCATGCTGATGCAGAATGTTGTATTTGATAAAAAATTCTGTTTTCAGGTGGTTATTAATCCTTTAAAAATAAATACCAATTCAGCCAAATTTCTAAATGAAACCTTTCCCACTGAAAAACAAAATACTCCCTTTCCTTTTTTAGAAGGTTTTCGTGTCTTTCCAGCTGATTTCCCCTTTTCTTTTCAATGAGTAGAGGGCAGGTTTCTCAGCCAGATGAACAGAAAAGCACTAAGTTAACTGAAATCCTGAACATCTTTGTCCAAAGCTAGAAGGTGACTGAAATTATAGATGTCCTTCAGAAATAAAACTACAGAGAAGCTGACAGACTAGATTTTTGTGTGGAACTTAGCTAAAAGTTTCAAAATTTACTTCTAGAAACTGTTCTTAGATTTTTCTGCTATCTGACAGCTCATGTCATAACATTGCAAAGGAAAAGAGATGGTAAAGTGAAGCTGTTCTCATTTGACCATATTTTTCTTTTCAATGTAATGCAATACAGATGTTTTACAGCATGTAAATGACAGAAAAGAAGCAGGTCATAATGTTTGTGAAAGTAAAAATAAATGTTAATATATGGGCAGGTTCCACCAGCTCTGTTGCACATTTGTCTGAAAAGCAGGAAGCATCTGGACCCTGCTTATAAGTAGTTCAAGCAGGGGATTTAATAAAGGCACTCAGAAATTGTGAACATTTCAATGTTAAAAAGGAGAACAGAGAAGCCTGGCAAAAGCCAGAGGGTTTATTAAAAAAGAGCAAGGGACTGGTGAAAACACAGGAGGAGGAGGCGGTAACAAAGGAAAGGACAGTAAAGAGAAAGATGAAAAGGCTTATTGTGAAATACTGGAATTCCCAACCGAAAAACTAATCATAATAAACTGGGACAGGAAAAAAAAAGGAGTGTTACAGGGAGAAGAGAAGTGCCAGCACAGCAAAAGATCTAGGAGTTCAATTTATAACAATATTCAACTCCACAAGCCACAGAAGAGGAAACTCTGTATTTGAAAATAAAACCATGCCAGCTGACTCTTATCATGTGTTTCCTATTGAAATGCACACAAAAAAACAATAAGCCTCTGTCAAAGGGGCTGTGTTGTAAAGAAATTCAATGACCTACTTAAAAGTACACATTTTTCCTATGTCAAACAAAAAAGTTCGAAAATCAAGTTTCTGATGGAATACATTTCAGAGCCTCAATTACAACATGCAAAGGAGAGGCTTACGGACTTATCCCGACAAGAACAACTGGTAGGTAAAACAGGTTGAGTAAGGATGGGATGGGGAAGGACATATGCAGAAAGGGGTGCATGGACAAAGGACTAAATGGGGCACATATACAACTGCTTCTTGCCTTTTGTCATGCTTACTGGGAACCCTCAAGGCTGAAGTGGGTTTCCAACTCTCTGGCTGCATTTGATAGAGGTGTTTCTTGGACAACACTGGCTCCTGTAAGACACTTCTTAGTTCTCTGTCTTACTGAAACTGCTTAAACTAGTTGGTGAAGCTTTTGTGTTGTCCTTCTTAAAGGCTGGCCAGAGCTGCTACTTGCCCTCTTTTCTTCATATTATACCACTATCATTTCTGGCTTATACCATAATTAGCAATTTCTTGGCTCCAGGCTGCTATCACAACTTACAGCCTTCTGAAAACACAGTGGCACAACTTTACAAATTACACATTAGGAGAATATTAACAACTTAAAGATCCTTTTCTGATGGATAGGGTTCAGATTGCTAGGAGCTTTTCCTGGAGTCAATACAAACATGATGAGAAGCTTAGACCAGATAGTGGTGTTGTCAAATCTGCACAACCCTCACTTCATACCTGGCTAGATTCCGGGGACATGAGTTAGAGTAGCATGAACTTCGTGAATTTCAACAGGGAAAAATGCAAAGCCTGCACCTGGGACAGAACTGGCCCCGGAGCCAGGTCAGGCTGGGAAGCAGCTCTGCAGAGACTAGGGATCACAGTGAACAAGTTGAACATGAGCTGGCAGTGCACCTCACAGCAATAAAGGCCAGCTGCATACTGGGAGCTGGATCACAGCTTGTACAAGGAAAGACTGAGGGAGCAGGCTTTATTCAGCCTGGCAAAGAGAAAGTTGAGGGAACTTCATCTTCCACTTCAAAAAGGGCACAACAAAGACAGAGCAATGCCCCTCTCAGGGAAGCCAGCAGGCACTTCTGCAACACAGGCAACTCTGACAGGCTAGGAAGAAATAATTATTCCCCAGGGGAGTGTCACAGCTGTGGTATGTGGCCCAGAGATCTCCATCCACAGGGATCTTTAACTGTTATCTGGCTCGGAGTTACTCAATCTGGCTATGATGGTGGAGGTGCTTGGAACAGGGAGCTGGATAGAGACCTCCAGAGGTCCTTTCTCACCTAAATCTGTCTATGATTGTATGGAATTTTTTTAGCCTATCTTTTTGACTTTTTAATTGCTGCTTTCAGGTGAAAAAAAAACAACCTTCTGCATACAGAAATGCATGTCTCCACCTCATCCTCAGAAGGAGTTTTCACTTATCTTTTCACTCACCTATGCACAAGGGAAGATGATGTTTATTCCTGTTACTGGCTTGATCCACTCCTTCTCTGTCATTTCAGCTGGCACTCCTTGTCTCCCACACCAGGACTGGCAAATGCAGCTGGAAAATAAGCACAAGATTGTCTTGCATGTATCAGGTCTTCCAATTATTTTTCAGTGAAGATATTTGTAAGCAACTACGGTCTGAATGTCTATACTGCACTGATAACTCTGCTAAAGGCTGGGAAAACTCTGCCCCAAACAGAACGTTTCATAGCTTTATGCCACAGTTGTATTTATGGTCTTTAAAAAGAGCTATTACAGTCAGTCTCAGAGAATAATACACTCTGTATTTTTGTGCCTGGTGTCTTAAATAGTACATGTGTAGACATTGCCTAAGAACTACAAAAAAATAGTTTTAACAACTCTTATTTTCATTCTAATTACAGGTCCGCATAGGTATAAAATAGTAATTTTCTATTTCCATTCTATTTCCATCTTAGTGTTGCAGAATCCTGAACCAATTCTTTCTCTCACCCCCAGTCTCCTGTTACAGAGCTTCTGTAACCCAGAGTCTTAGCCCAGAATCAGACATGCTTTCCCCCTTGTATCCCCTTTTTACTCTCTTGCTGGTCCTATACATGCTCTGTAGTGAACAGCTTGGGGGGACCAAGCTGGCCAAGACAAACTAGCCATCACAGCTTACTTTTTGTCACATCTAAATGTCTCCCTTACTTGAGATAAATCTGCATTTCTCTCTCTCATCTCTCTTTCTTCCATATAGACACATCTTTTGGCTCCAGATAGGGAGAGGTCTCTGTGCAAAAAGCTGTATTGTGCTATGAACTGTGAGGTCCTGAAGACTGCACTGGAGACTGCACATGAGTTGTTAATTTTGCTGGCCCTGGAAATAGTAAGCTTGACAGTTTAATGACAAGGGACCTGTCCTGCCAGTAGTTAAGTATCCCTAACCTGGTTGAAGACAGAGGACGCTGCAAGGTCACGGGCTCCAGTGTACCGTTACATATGGCTCATCAAAACAGATGAGACTGTTTGTGGTCCCAATGTCAGGCCATAGCCTTGCTGTGGGATTTCTGGCTTGGTTCCAGTGGCTACAGTCATTTATGCTTGAGAAGAAGAAGAAAAGACCTTTGAGAAAAGTTAGATTAGTAGCTTCACATTTGTGAAATACATCTTTTCCTGTCCCTAGCAGTATGTCCCCATGAAACTTTGACACTGTGCTATAAGAAATAGCTGTGTACATAAAACTTCCTTCTGTGGCTAAATATAGAGATTTCTCTACTTAGTCACAGGGCTATTAACACCTAAAGACAGTATCCTTTGTCTCTGCACTCAAAACTGTGGTGTTATATATAACCAAGAGAAATGAATGCCAAAACACATTTCATGTAAAACCTCAAAGCCTTTGAGTTGCTATTGGAAGCAAACTTCAGATCTCAGCCTTTAGATACCCACTCATCTTGTTTGGCATGTTCCTTTAAAAGCAACAAATCCAGAGTATGGGGAAATATCTGTGTGCTATGCTGCTAATACAAAGTTATATATCCTGTCTTTAGTTCTCATGAAGATTAACATAATTTTTTTTCTGCCTGAAGATAAACAACCAACCCTGGCTTTCAAAAGGTTCTCTGTTCCAGTCGACTTTGTTATTCCCTGTGGTCCATAATATCACTATTGACTTTCATTATGTGGAAGAGTGCTTGTTTTATGACGATTAGTGTCTCGTCTTAATATTGCAAAAGACATACTGCCAGAAAACTTTGCAGATTTCCTTCCAAAACGTGATATTTACACAAGGGAAATTATTAACTTCAGCAAGATTTATAAAGCTCTTCAGAGCTGTATTCTTCAGTGCTACAAATTACAACAAAATGCATGGCAAACAAGCAGGACAACAAACAACCACAACAATATGAGCTACATTTATTAACATGCACACACTTTTAAATGCCCACTTCAGAGTGTGGTAGGTAATTAGTCAGTTATTTCTGGGCTGAGCTGCTGGAAGTATGGAGAGTTATCACTAAGCCAAAAAGCCATCTGTTCCACTCTTTAAGCCAGAGAAGAAACGGTACATTATATTTGGATCCCAACAACAAATGTGATAACTCTGGGATCTCTCAGGCCCCTTTAATAATTTAATCAGCTTTTGGATCCAAGAGGTCATGCTGATGATTACTCAGATGGTTCTGCTTGTCCTATGACTTGAGATGTTCAAGAAATGTCTTGTTAGCCTAAAGTCCATAAATATTGAATGGTCCGTCCACTGAGCCAGGCTTCAAGAGATGGAGCCTTGAGTGTAATAGGAAGAACAAATACATAGCTGCATGCTTTCTTTTCCTTTCTGGCACCTTCTAAAGCTTTACTCTGCTGAGTTTGATGTTGAGCAGTTTGCATTTGTCTTAATCATAACCTATTGTAAGCAAAACCCAATTTAAGGTGACTCACTCACATGAAGGCAAATCTATTCCTTCCATGTGCAAAACCCTTAAAACTCAGCTACAAAAGCATCCTACATCCCAATAAACTTGTGAAGGGAATCCAAAGCAGCACAGCATGCTTATTCATACACCTGTGCAGATGTGTGAGCTGTGAAAGGACTTGTGGAGGATCAGTTTGGTTACAAGCAATAGGGACACAATACTGAGTCTTGAGAACCCTTGGGAGGGCTGTGTCTACAGACAGTACTGAGCTTTTCAGAGGGCAGAAGATAAGATGCTAGTCATTAAAGACGATGCAAGGTATATTCTCAGGAGACCATAATTAACTGCACAGGTAAACAACGTAAAACAACAGTGAGGCAGCAAGTCTGCAGAACAGAGTTGGGGAGTAAGCTGCATAAAGTTGCTTGAAAATCAAGCATTATGTTGAGAAATTAGTGACACAATTGTCAGATACAGTTGCCTTAATTTCCCGGGAAGGAGCCTTCTGTGAAATACCCACTGGTCCCCTTTAGCAGGGCATATCTAAGCTCACTAAAGTTCTCTTATGAAGATGATGCATAACAAATTAAAAGGCAGATACGTAGGAACGTCTATACAGCTAAATTAGTTGAATAATTCTTTCTTCAGAATGCACAGTTATTGGAAACAAATATGTTATGGCCCTGAATCAACACAGTACCCAACTATCTCTATGCCCAAGCCTATGAGCAGATCCAGTAACATTACTCCTACGTTTGCTGGCAGGACCAAGGCAGCGGTGCACAGCCGGGCAGGATTCTCCATTACATCTGAGCAGCTTGAGCCTTCAAGTGTCCTTCTGGAGCATGTTTGGCCAATATTAAGAAGTAAAATATGGAAAGAAAGGAGGCAGTGTTCTTTTTCTTCAGCTTCTGAAATCTAAATTTAAAATTACCCATAATATCAAGTATCTGTTGTCACTAGATGGAATGCTGATGGCCATTTTAATAATATAATTAGCTCCTTACTAAAAAATTAGCACAGACGGTTTTGACACATCGTGTCTGTCAATGAATGGAACACAAATGAAGTAGTAGGGGTTTTTTTCCCTAGAATACCAGGGGTAATAAGTGAATTTTCAAAACAACTTTTTCTTTTTTTTTGTACTTTAAGTAAAAAGCCATAAGATTTATGCCCAAGAATAAAAAAGGAGAAGTGGAGAGGCTTCTGGGACTCTAAGTTTGTCACTGGTGTCACCTCTTTAACTGATGGTCTGTGTTTTTCAGCTGGACTGCATCTGCCACAGTGCCTCATGGCTTCTCCTCTTAGTGTCCGTTAAAACAGTGCAGATCTCCCCTTAGTGGATAATGTGGACAAACAACAGTTCTGAGGAGGAGCCACATTTGCCATTATTCAAAGAATAATGAAACTCTCTCTAGAAAGAGGACAGAAATCTGTAGGAAAAAAAAGTATTTTTGATAATTAGACCTGTACCACTGGTAGGAAATTAAGTGCTTGCTGCAGAAAACATCGTCAGTAAGCTTATACAAGCAAGAGTGACATGAGGACACAGATTCGGAAAACGGCACACTTCTTTCTCTCTCATTAACTTTTTGAAAAGGAAAGAACAGTATAGGGGAAAAATAAGTATTTAGACATCCAAACAATCTTTGCTAATGCACCATATAAGATTGTTGGGGAAAACTCGCTCACCACAGGTTAAAAAAAAAAAAGTGAAGCCTTGTATGGCATGAAGAAACTAAGTAACATGCAAAACTAGGAGTGGAAATAAAGCCCATACCATCTCTCAATGTGGAGAATCAGGTGCTGAGAAATGGGTGCTGCTGAGACGAGGAGTTAAAGGAATCTTAGCAGTTAATTAGTAGATAAGGTGCCGGAGTGGGAGGCGATCCTGGAGTAATGATGAGTCCCAATGTGGGTATGGTCATTCTCCCCTTTATTGAGCAAAATGCACAGCTTTTATAGGTTAACATACTGTCCACGTGCCAGACATCGCCCCCCATTGGTTACAAGCATCTGATCACGCACTATCCACGCGCCCCTCACACAGTCAGGATTGCTGCTTGCAGGTGTCCCTGTTTTTCTTGCTTCTTCTTAGTTGTTTACCACAGCTCCCTCTTCTCAAGGCCAAGCCGTGCAGATATCCAGCTGTTTACCAGCTTCTCAGTGCTGCAGCTCCTTCTCCTTAAGGTCGAACCGTGCAGCTCAATGCCACAGCTCCTTCTCCTTAAGGTCGAGCCGTGCAGAGTGATCCCAACATCTCCCCCTTTTTGTTTTTGTATAAACAAAACCTGATGGATCGTTCACAACCCAAGGAGTGTGAGAAAGATGGACCATCTGTACATTCTT
>NW_010535876.1:0-9723 GCF_000687285.1 Phaethon lepturus
ACACGCCCCTGCAGGCAGCTCCCCTCCACCAGCAGGGCCTTTCCAGGATGGGAGAAGGAAGCCGCACCCGGTGGTGGCACATTCAGCCGGGGCATCACCGTGCCCCCCTGCACTTCCACACAGGGATGTGCTGTGGTCAACATGTCCTCAGAGGGAGAAAATGCTCCTCTGCTGGGCTTGGGCATGTGCCCCAGGACACAGGAGTGCCCCAGCACAGCTTGAGCCCTGCGGTCGGGGAGAGGGTAACAAGGACACCTCACCCACTGCGGCACATGGCGGAGAGACGCTGCGGCTTGGCAGCAGCCCCCAGCCCAAGCAAGTCCTGCAGGGCAGCGGGGCAGGTTCGCTGTGCCACTCGGCCCATGCCCAAAACCAGCCACCCAGCAGCACCAGAGCAGGAGGTGCAGCACCAATGGGTGCACGAGACCCAGGTCACAGCACCCAGCAACACTGACCCCGTAGGCTTTGTGGGCGCAGGCTTCTCCCCCAGCAAGGCCACCATCCCACAGCAGCTTCATGGACTGGCCGTGGACATGCAGACACACGTCATGGGCTCTGGACAGCCATGCCAGCACCTCCTGCCTGCTCTCCTCAGCTCCTCGGGAGCGGGTAATGAACTAGTCCTGGCAGGCAACATGGCAGAGGAGGGCAACCTGCAGGCAGAAGCGCTGCCAGATCACACCAGGCCAAAACACCATGGGCAGGACTTTGCTCATGGTGTTCCCTAACATGAACTTGGGAGAAACCCATCTGGATTACCAGCAGAGAGAAGCCAGATGTTCAGAGGTAGGCTGCTGGCCTCCCTGACCTGATCCTCCGGCTCCGACGCTGTGATGGGTCAGGGATGCGTTACACCAGAGCTCTCCGCCTGCAGTCCCTGCTACACACAGCGACAGGTACCCATCACCATCAGGGCGTGAAGGCTCAGAGCTCAGCCCAGGGAATGGCCACTGTGCCCAGCTCACAGCCAGCATCTGTTTTTTTGCTCCTGTGAGCTGACGGCAGGACTAGTGCTGCTGCTAACATGCTGCAACCAAAACTCACACCTTGCTGCAATGTCACAGTCTGCGAAGGAGCAACGCCTGCAGACAGGCATTCCCCGGGGGTGACTGCTGCTCAGGGAGCCATTGCCCGAGGTGCAGTGCTGGGGGAAGAGATGCAGGGGCTTGAAGCTCTCACAAAAAAACAAAAAAGATAAGCCTTTCAGTACGTAAAGAGGGCTGAGAAGAAAGATGGGGACAGACTTTTTAGCAGGGCCCATTGCAATAGGACAAGGGGTAACAGTTTTAAACTAAAAGAGGGTAGATTAGGACTAGATCTAAGGCAGAAATGTTTCACAATGAGGCTGGTGAAACCCTGGCCCAGGTTGCCCAGAGAGGTGGTGGCTGCCCCATCCCTGGAAACATCCCAGGTCAGGCTGTATGGGGCTCTGAGCAACCTGCTCGAGTTGGGGATGTCCCTGCTCATGGCAGGAGGTTGGACTAGATGGCCTTGAAAGGTCCCTTCCCACCCAAATTGTTCTGTGATTCTATGACAAAAAGATGAAATAAATAAAGGAAGCTACTGGAAAGCCGCCAAGCAGTGACTGCTGAGCTCCCATCATCCCCATACCACCAGAGACAACAGATCTTTTCCCAGGGAGAGAGAGAACCCCAGGATCTCCAAATGCCCCTTTCATAGGGAATCTTGCAGCCAAACAACGGCTGGAAACTTAATTTCCAGGTCTCGGAAATAAGCCAGCAAGGGGACAGGCGCGGTGAATTCCCAGAAGGGAACGATAAACAGCCATGATGGAGCAGGAGCCTTACCAAGGCGCTCTCTGTAACTGCCCGAGCAGACCCCACGCACAGCACCTACCCTGCCCCATATCCCTGTACACAGTCCCTTCAGAGAGACTTGCTCCCAGCCCTTCCCAGCTTCCTGGCCCCAGGATAAGGGCACACACCTCCAACAGTTTCCCTTGAAAGTCTCTGCTTTGCAAAGTTCCCTGGGCAACACAGTCCAGGGAGCCCTAGAAACCCTTCCCCACTTGGTACTGGGGATCATCTGGGCGAGACACATCCCTGAGGAGGAAAGGACAGAGAGGCCCAGGGAGCCCAGAGACCCCAGTAAAGCCGAGTGTAGAAAAGGCACACGGACGCAGAAGCAGATTTCACATACAGAGTTTCGAAGCTGAATGTCCTGTCCTGCCCATCTGCGGCTGTGCTGGTACCCACGGTCCAGCACTCATGCCACAAACCAGCACAGCACTAAAGCTGTACCTGTGTGACAGAGCCAGAAGTGCCTGGCTGGATCCTCTGCCTGGCCCGCTGCACGACCAGCGAGCCCCTGAGCCCACCAGGCCCCTCACAGAGAACAAGACCCACAGCCGGCCTGCTCAGTGCAGCCGTTCCTGGAGGAAAGGGATGACACAACACCTGCTGCCCACTGCTGGCAGCTGCTCCCAGTTTTTGGGACCAGCAGGTTCCCGGTTCCTCAGCACAGAGAAGCCAATTTCAGCTCAGAAGCAGGCATCCTCAGGCAAGCAGAAGGAGTCAGCAAACCCAACCCACAGGGACATGAATGGGGTGGTTTTCAAATGTCAGCTCTACATGAAAACCAGAAAATAGGAAATTAAAAGATTCCTCCTCACTTTGTTTTGGTGAACCATGAATTTTGGTGATCACATTTCCCGGTTTCACCTGGTGGTGTTAACTCCTCTAGCACCTGGTTACAGTTATTTCACAAGTGAGAGACAGCCAAAGCCCTCCACCGCCAGCTGAGAATCCCCTCCCCAGCACCCAGCATCATACAGAGAGAAGAATGAAAAGTTTCTGTACCTCGGGACTTACTGTGTGTTTCTTAGTCATTCTCCAGAGAATGCACGTCAGGAGCATGTGGCCCAGGGCTGATGTGATGAAGACGATGAAGGCATTTTCATGGATTGCTGAATCAACAAGACAACAGGTTCCCTGTTAAATCTGAGCCAGGAGCAGAAGAGGAACACAGGGCAGGCTTTGGGAGGGCGAAGGACTGCTTTCTGCAGGATGCGGTCCTGCTGGGAGTCCCAGCACCCCGGAGGTGCTGTGCCCCCAGCACGAGCAGCAGCCCAGGGACGAGGGTCCGTGCAGAAGACAGAGCACGGCTCCGCACCCGCTGTGCCCAGGCACAGAAGGAGAAGGTGGATTTAATGACAAAGGTGCTTGTGTGTGCCTCGCAGCCACCCATAAGCCTGGGGCTGGAGGGAGATGCGAGCTGCTGGAAGGCTTATCCCAAAGGTGCCAGGAGGGTGTGTCTGTGCTCTGGCACCTGGTCTGAGTCTCCATTGCTTCTCACAGCCATAAGCCTCAGGCACCCTTGAGAGCAGCTCAGCATCACCACTATTGTTCTAGGGATGGGGAAACTGAGGCATGGAGGATGGTTTACCCAGTGAGTCAGTTCAAGATCCAGAAAGTGCCACCTTCTGGCCTCCTGCATTATCTACTTGCCAATTAACAGTTGTAATAAACCTCACCACCAGCACCAAAGCCATCTCGTGTGTCACTGAACTAGCACAGATTTAGGATCAGGCTGGAAACGCAGCTGGCGCAACACTCAGCCAGAGCAGGTTATGAAACCCCAGCGCCACACACACAAAGCCCATGCAACTTCAGGTGAATTATTTTCAAACAAGTGCTTCTATTTAAGAGGGTTTTGCAGCGTCTTCTCCAGGAACCGAATCACAGGCTGAATTTCCAACCACCTGAACATAAGAAATTATCTTCCCTGCTTCTCCCCTCCATTCCAGGGGAAGGGAAACCACGTGAGGAGCATGGCAAAGGCAGCTGTTAGAGGTGAAGACGTGAGCCGTGTCCTGCAGAGATTATTAACTTGAGGTTGTTTTCATCTCAGCACAGCAGCTAAGGTCTGTAACTTTCCCCACAAACCTGAGATTAGTCTGTAACTAGGATCTCAGAAAACTGGGTTAGACTCAGCTCTCAGTGTGGCTTTTGCCCAGCCACTTCAGTCTCCTCCTCACACAGCTCTGCACAAGTCAGGCAGAGCCGTCGGCTGCAAAATAAGGTGCAGGCAGAGCCATTCGGGTGACAATGCGCTCCAAGTTATGCAACCCCCAAAAAAGCATCTGAATTTCTAAGGGCATGCTCCCAGCCCTGATGCGTCAGAGAAACCCCATGGGCAGGTTGGTCTGCAGAGGCAGGCGGGGTGGCAACGGGATGCCTTGCCATGGGGGACAGGGAGTGCTGGCAGGAGATGAGGAAGGTGAGCTGGACAGGAACATTCCCTAGACCACAGCTGGAGGTTCACATCCAGCCATCCCGGGTCACTGGGCTCCACTACGGATCTCCATCCTCAGTCTAAAGGCTGGGGAGGTCCTTGGACTCTGTTCATGACACCGCAGCCCTGAAGCCACCTGGCTTACTGATGCAGGCCCAGTGGAAGCCAGTGAGCACCCAAAAGGTGGGAAGCTGCATCGGACATACAGCCGGTGTGCCAGTGAGAGGCCCCAGCATGGACTACTCTGGGCATGGCTCCCGAGCGATGAGCAGGTGAGCAGAAAGGCAATAACCACTGCCCTGTGAAAGACAGAAGTATCTGTGAGTGGGAAAACGAGCAGCGTGCGCAGAGAGCTGTTGGCTGTCTCACCAGCCCGAAGAGTTTTGGGGCTCACACGCTTGTTAGCTGTTTTTCCTGGTCAGCCCGCCACTTCGGCATGCAAGATGCAACATCTCCTAATACCCACTTTGACAGGGAATCACGGCAGCGCCCGCATGGCTCTGTGCTTCCAGTGCAACACCCCGCTCAGACAGCGGCAGTGGGCTGGGGGGAGCCTCAGAAATCATCCACCCAGTCCTCTGCACTGGGGCTGGACCCCTCAACCCCAGAGGCACGCTGCCGGCCTTCTTGGAGGGCTCTGGTGGCCATAGCCCGTTTCCAGTTCGTTGCTCTAAGCAGTCGCAAAGCTTCCTGGTCCCCACCACATCTGCCTTTGAAGAGCTTGTTTTCCTCGCCTGTAGTGAGTAGGAAGATCCTCTCAGCACAAAATCAGCTGCATCCCTGGTCCCCATCTCACCTCCCTTGCTGCGAGGAGACAAACCCTCCTCTGTCAACCTCCCCTCACCAGCACTGCTCCAAACCTTCTCAGAGCTCTGGCCTGGCCTCTCTCCTTGCGAGACTTTGTGACCACATCCTCCAGAGTGGTCCCACAGCCAGACACAACATCCATCACCGCCACCCTCAAACGGTGCACAGGGACAGCTGCTGCACAGCTCTCCTGCTGACAAGTCCCAGAAGGGGGTTTGCTTCCACTGCAAAAGCACCACCTCACTGGCTCGTGGGCTTGAGTCCTCTCAAGTCAAACCCTGGTGCCTCCTCCAGATCTCAGGATTAAACAGCAGCTGGATACTGGCACTGGCACTTAAATTCATTTCAGATGAGACCACGAGAGAGAAGGGCATTTCCCAGCCTATTGTGACCGTATTTTGCACACGCTGATTTAACCTGAAAAATTCTAATTTTGTTTTCAGGTCAATACAGCAAATTTTACCCAATTTGGTGGGCGGGTGTTTAAAACACAGCTGGAAGAGAGCGCAGGCTGGAAGCCAGCTCAGAGCCAAAGCTCAGCAGTGGAGAGAGAGGGTATAGGAAGGACAAGCACTAACCTGCCTTTGCTCTGCAGCGGTGAGATGCATTAAGCACAGCCTCAGCACACAAGTGGGAACCAAGCGCTAAAGCCTGATCCTAGGCTTGATACAAAAAATTCAGCCTATGGTTTCTGCCAATTATCAGCAACCAAGAATTTTGGGAAGAACACAGCTATTTGCACGTTATGGACATAACTTTGCTCTGTAAATACTAGTTCTAATAGAACAACCTTTTATTTTTTCAAACTGTTTTTTCCTTCCACACTGATTACTTCCAAAACACTGGCATGAAGCAGAACTCTGCAAAGCCTCGGCAACCACGAGCAAGACCACCGGCACGACAGTCAGCACAGAGTGCAGGAGGAGACACCTACCATAGTTTTCAGATGAGGACACATACGTCAGAATAAGAAGGGCAAAGTTTTCGAGCAGGTTGAGCAGCAGGTTGAAGTGGCACAAGCGCAGGTAGCGAGGGTGCGAGCAGTGGCAGCTCTGGTAGTGGTTCCAGTAGGCGACTGCCACCAGGAAGCGGGGAGCTGAGTGGAGGCCAATGCAGAGGCGCCAGACGTAACGCTGGGGGGTCTCGCCTCCGATGGCGGCGCTGATGGAGGGGAGGTAGTTAGGGACCTGGAAGAGAGACAGTGGCTCGTGGAGAGAGGCACAGGGAGTGTGTCATATTGTTGTATTTACAGCTCTCCAAGATGCTAAAATTGTTTGGGGTTTTTTTCTAAACAAGTTTATTCCTATTTCAAAAGCCAGGGAACATAACCTGATTGTAACCTGGTTCATCCCCCAGGACCACGCAGCTCCCAGCCCTGCCGGGACAGTCCCTGGGTGCTGGGGTGCCCTGCTCAGGGTCCTGCTTGGGTTTCTTCGCTTTATGCTTTTGAACTTTATTCCTTCCCTTTACTCAGTCGTGGTCTCCTGTGTGTTCTCTGCCCCCAGGTTTGGAGAGAGAGGAGGGTGTACAGTTTTGTTAGCCCCATCCTAATGGAGAGGACTGATAGCAACAGCAGGCAAAGACAGTGTTCAGGGAGGAACATAAAAACAGGAAAACTATCAATGCAGCCCCAGAATAAACCCCTGACCTCCAGAGTTTCACAGCTCAGGGACTTCCCGAGCGAGTCATAGCTGCTATGCACCAGGTAATCCACTCTTCTTGATCCTGCTTGATCTCCCCTGGAGACCATGCAGAACTGTGCACCCCCCCAGTGCTCTGCGGAGAGGCGTTCCCCAGATTGGCTCCTCTCAAGGCATCCAAGAAGGAGCTGGCTCCTCAAGCAGAACCTGCCACCTCTATACGATGTCCCCTACTTCTCATACTGGCAGAGGGGTGCAGTGGATCCCTGCCTGCTCTCTCCAGGCCAGCCACAACCTCAAAGGTCTCTGTCTTGCCTCTCCCTGCTCTCAGCCCATTGTCTCTTCCTGTGTGCAGCTGAACAGCCCTTGCTCCACCACCCCAGGAGCAGGAGCTGCATCACACCTCTGAGCGTCCTTGCTGCCTTGCCCCATATATCCGAGTTGCAAGGAGGGGACAGAACCACAGGCTAGGTGTGCATGTTATTTATTTCTCCAAATCAAACTGCCCTGGTGTTTCATTGCTCCATCACGCCCCTCAGCAGCCTGCCTCGCCATCCCTGCTCCAGGATCTCGGCATCACTGCCAGCCTGTGTCATCCCACTGCGTACAGGCGCAAGGAACAATGCAGACCCCATAAAGCCCAGGGATCGACTGCTGGTGTGAGGATGACCACCTACTCCTCCCCACTGTTCCCAGCTTGTAACCAGTTGCTTATCCACGCTTGTGCTATGGCTGCTTGGAAGCCCTGGGGAGGAACCCAACCTCCTCCCTTTTGGAGATCCAGGCGACCCCTCTCAACTTGTGTTCCCCAGGCACGTGCTTGTGACTCCTCTGAAGAACTCTCGTAGATCTGAGGGGCAGCAATTCCTTTTCTAAAAGCTGGGCTAACTCTTCCACAAGACACAACATTTATCTGTAGCTTCACCAGTGTTATTCCTAATCCCCACTAACAGGCTCAGTAGAGCCACCAGCCTGACCAGCCTGTACCTAGATCCCTTTTAAAAGCTCGAGATCCCGTAACACTTCTGATGGGAAAGTCCAGAAGAAGAGAGAAGCCTTGCCACTGTGCCAGCTGCCGCAGCCGAGCAGCCACAACCTTGGAGGACTTTGCGTTTTGCCAATGAGAGTCACTTACCCCGCAATGGGTCGCTGTCGTCTCCTGGAAATGGAACAGCAGAGACCAGATCACACAGAAAAGGAAGCCAAAGAGCGGGCAAAACACAGTCCCAATGGCCAGTGTGGTAAAACGTAGCCGGAAGAGGATCCCATCTCGATCCAGGGGCAGTGGTACCTGTAACATCTTGATGGACCTGAAAACAACAGGCAAACGTTTGGTGGGGATTTTCTGTCTTCCTGCAAGGTGCAGCCCTAAACAGCCCCGGGCAGGGATGCACACATACAGCTGGCAGAGGCGTGTCAGACACCCATGTTTGAGAGCCGCACAGTCCTACGGTGGGCATCAGGGACAGGCAGCCAAAAGCAGCCCAAGATTCATGCGCAGCAGCGAGCAGGGGCAGAGCAGTGGCCCGCAAGCAGCAGGGTCGTGCGGGCGGCAGGACATCCCGCACTGGGGCTGCGGCCTGCTGCAGACCGCGAGACCGATCTGGCTGGAAAGGCACGTGAGCCCTTTTCGGCGGGGTATGTCTATCCAGACTGTTCCCAGGCTGTGCTCAGAGCTGCTGCACAGGACAGCGCTGACGTAGCAAGGGCTCTGCATGGGGCCCACTGTGTGCTGCCGCGAGCTGTGGCTCCTCCAGCATATCCCCAACCACCCGCAGCATCATTCTCACTCCGTTGTCAGCGCACCGTAGCCATGCACAGCTCCAACACCACATCCAGTACCGTCCCAGCCAAGCACTCAGCACCTTTATGGGCAAGAGTCCAGCTGCAGGATCAGGACTTTGCAAGCCCTGCACCTTGCACAATGATAAAGCCGTTGCTCATCAGGTCAGGCAAGCCAGGACAAGCAGTTTATCAAGCTTGGCAGCCCGCCTCCAGCTCCGGGCTCTCCACCAGTGCAGTCCCAACGCTTGCTGGCTGCGATCTCACCCTCAGCCACAGCTGTTCATCCTTAAACCTTCCCATGTGCCCTTGGCTGCAGACCAGCTGCCCTCAGACCGCCAGGGTCAAAGCCACATTAAAATCAGTCCTGATCATCACACACATCTTCCTTTGAGCTCTCCTCCTGCTGTGCTGCTCTCCTCCCCAACCCCTCCTGTCCCCCCATACCTGGGGACAAGGGCCACCGAGCAGCCGAAGTGAGGGGCTGTGATGTTCTGCTCCGAGTGAGCCGTTAGGGATCCCTGCCTCACCTCACGCACCGCTCCAGCTCCAGGATAAATCCGATTCACAGACAATCCCCGCAGAAGCCAGTTACCAGAGAGGGCAGGAGTCTGGGCAGCGTGGCCGCCCCCCTCCTCCAGCACCATAGGCCCCCCCAGTGCAGGGGTCCCCCCACCAGCAAAGGGCTATGGAAAACACAGCTCAGCCGCGTCGCCTGGCTGCTGCAGAGGGGGGGATTTATTTGCAGAACAAAAGCAAAGCGAAGGGCAGCTCTACCGTAGTGCTGCCGGAGCCCTTTGGGGCTGGGACTGCAGTAAGCCGGACTGAGGAGCAGGTGGAGGGGGATCCCCCGGCCAGCCCAGGCTCATCTCCCTGGGACCCTGCTGGCAGCGACCCCAACCCTGAGGGGACTCCGCAAAGGGCAGGGCAGGGCTGCGCAGAGCAAGGCCTGTGCCAGGGCAGCGGGGCCCCTGGCACCCTGCACCTCCCTCAAGGTGGGGCTCAGCTGTGGGGACACCGTGGCATGGGGATGTCCAAGACATGGGGACATCTGTGGGGGACAGCTTTGCAGTAGGGGGACACAGACCGTGTCTGACCACCCCCAAAGAGGAGCCCCTGATCAGTCCTCATTCCCCCCTCTCACGAGGGTCTTGCCCAAATGGGGCAAAGAAAAAATCTTCTGTGTCACAAGCTGAACAGCTCCAGCACCCCACACACCTTGGACACCCCCCCGGGCACC
>NW_010535877.1:0-296 GCF_000687285.1 Phaethon lepturus
GAAAAGGCGGAGAAGCAAGGGCAGAGGGAGATTGAAGAAAGGGGGAAATAAGTTCTGGGAAGAGGGAAAGGTGAGGGAGCGTTCGGGTCCGGCGCTGCCCGGGGAGGCCACCGGTCGCAGGCGCCGGGCCCCCCGCCGCGCCAAGAGGAACAGGATATCACACGTCGTTTGTGAATAAAGCCGCGGCATCAAAGGAGCCTCGTCTCCGGCCCTGCGCACCCGTCCCAGCCCACGGCTCTGGGGGAGCACACCAGTGCTCCCGGGGATGGAGCACGGGGAGGCACCGGGGCTTTTAG
>NW_010535877.1:307-527 GCF_000687285.1 Phaethon lepturus
GAGGCTTGTTCACTCACTCTAGGAGATGGTGGTTATCAAGGAGGGTTATCCAGGCGTCTGGAAAAGGGACGTGCCGGCGGAGCGGGTGGAGAACCTCTGTCCCCATCCCTGCAGCTCCGAGCAGCGGTCACGAGCCGCCCTGCCAGGGTGCCAAGCCATGCGGCGATGGCTTCAGGAGACGCTCCGCAGGGTGATGACCCGGGGTTAGAAGAGGCTCGTG
>NW_010535877.1:925-1228 GCF_000687285.1 Phaethon lepturus
TCCGCGGGCCCCTCGTGGGGCCCCTCCTGCCACCGCCTCCGCCCAGGCGCGCGGGAGCCCGCTGCGGGAATAAGAGCTGCCTCGGCTCTCCGACTTCAAAGCTGCGAGGGGAACATAATGATGTGCGAAACGCCAAGCTGCCAGCTCCCCGCGGCTGGCCCCACGTTTCCTTTGGAGTAAATAATGCTGTCTAACGAGATGGTTTAATTGTGTCATGCTAATTCTATGTGAAAGGAGACAAGATTGAGCACGTGCGCAGTCATGGCGGGGGGCGGGCCACCGCACGCCGCCGCGGGCCCACCC
>NW_010535877.1:1259-3229 GCF_000687285.1 Phaethon lepturus
GGTCACCGCAGCACTGCCGTGTGACGTTCAGCCCGGGTGTGAGCAGCGGAGACCTCTCCGGAGACAAGGGGGTGACCAGCGGAACCGTCTTGTGCAGACAGTGCAGCTGCTCCAGGGCACCCTGGGGTGCACATGGGTGTGTGCTGGGTGCTGGGCAGGACAGGGGTCGAAGGAAGGTGCTACCCCACGCTGGGACCCTGGGCTCATGCCGTGGGTGTCTGTGCATGAGGCTGGGATGCTGGGAGCACTGCCAGCCTGGGAAGCTGCGGAGTGAAGCTGGGGCTCCATCAGCGTGGAGGGAACAGCCCGTGGCCTGGGTTTGTCCGGACTCCATGGGCATTCCCAGCGCAAAGATACAGCGTTGTCTTTGGTCGCAGCGGCTCAGGGAAGGGTGCCGCTCAGCCTCGCCTGTCGCTGAAGCCCTGTGCCAATACCTCAAGGCCAACCCACGGGATGGCTGCAAGAAAATGCCAGCCAGGGAGCTGGGAAGCCCTGGCAGCGGGACATCCGTGCCTGGGGTGCAGTCACGATCCCGGTGATGGGCATGACTGCTCACCGGCTGAGTCGGGCTACGAGCATCTCCTGGCTCCCACCTTGCAAGGCTGGACTCAGCTTTGCTGGAGCACTTCACATCCAACCTGGTTGCATCCACTTCTATTTCTTAAATGGGATTAAAAGGACAAAGAGCATGAAGAGCAGAAATGCATACAAAGGGTAAACCAAGCCTGGGAAAATCCCCCCGCAAGCCCAAGTCTCATGGCAGGACATTTGGAGTGACGGTCCCCAATTTCCATCTCCAGGGCAACACTGGTTGATCTGGCGACGTGCCCCGTCCCCCCGCACAGGCGTGCGCAGTCCCGCAATGCTCCTGGGTGGTTTGCGGCCACTGTTATTGCTGTGGATTAGCGTTTTGTTATTGTCTCCAGGCAGCCTGACCCCGGTCCCCACACTGGGACTGCTGGCCCCCCGAGCCCCCAGGCATGACTTGAGCCATCAGCCACGTGTGACAAGCGGCCAAGAAGTCAACACCTGCACTCATGGTGCGCCCGGCCGCCCCGGCCACCCCAGGCTCTTTCCAGGACGTAAACCCTTGGTTTTCAAGGCTGTTTTCTCTCCAGATGAATGAAATAAACCAATGATTAAAAGGAAAAGTAGGAAAATAAATTGCACCATGTGCAGTCGTTTGGACACCCCAGATGGCTTGTCAGCAGGGTTTGACTTTCAGGTCTACAGCACAGATGGCTAACTCTGAAGCCAGGGGAAGAGCTGTTACCCGCCGTGCACGGCAGCCCCCGGCACACGCCGGTCCTCGCGGTGCTGCTCCTCGGAGGTCGGGGGCCGTGGTTCAGCCCCACGGCAGCCCCGAGGTCTCACCCGCCCCACTGTGGTGTGCTCAGCAGAGGCTCCACTCGTGCGGCCATTGCACCGGGTGGGTCCCACCGTGCCAATGCTCTCGTGCGCTGCCTCTCGTGCAGCTCTGTGTGCACTGGGAGATGCCAAAACACTTTGAGAAGCAGCTCAGCCAGGCACCACGCCAAGGTCAGGACACAAGGGCCAACATCGGGCAGGGGGCATGGTGCAGATGGGGGGACAACAGGGCCGGAGGGAAGCCAGGACAGGTTGGGGCAGCTCAGTGGCCACACTTGTGCCTTGGTGCCAACAGCTTGCCTCTCCTCCAGGAGCCAGTGGCCCTCAGAGCTCCCTTTCTCTTTCTCCTCACAGATATATGGTCTAATCTGGAGCAGCAACTCCTTGGAGCGGAGGCTGCATCAGTCTCTGCCTGGAACTGCCAGACACATCGGCGCGGTGGCATCGGCACGAGAGAGTAGCAATAACCATTAGCGCCGGGACCGAGGGGACTCGGTGCTGGCAGTGATGTAGCATTTCCATTAGGAGCCTCACACCGCTCTATTACTACGGCATTAGCAGGAGCATCGCTGCCGCCGTGGCAGCTGTGGGGGTGGGGGGGG
>NW_010535877.1:3359-3931 GCF_000687285.1 Phaethon lepturus
CCTGACGGTTTGGTATTTGGTTTTTTTTCCCTCCCTTTTTTTTTTTACCCTGAGATCTCTGGTTTTTATTGTAAAGCTCTAAACTTTCCCCTCCACTTCCCTGCGTGCAACAACATTTCCAACCCTTCCCTCCTCGGAGACTCCTGAAGGCTCCAGGAAGAGGGAGGTTTGCGATAAACAGATGGGAAATAGGGAAAATAGTCAAACAAAGAGAGGAATGAGAAGGAGAAGAGAACAAGGTGCAGATTCCTGGCCGCTGGGGCGGGAGGGGGAAGCGGCAGGATTATTACGTTAGGAGCAGCTTCAAACTCCCAATTCTCAGGGCACGAAACCTGCACAATTTAAAGTAGTCAAAACAAACCCTTTGCCGCTATTTATACTTGAGCTGCCTGCAGGCGGCAAAACCTTGACTCCATATTCCAGGCCTAATAGATTCCAGGTGTTTTCCAAAAAACTCCCCTCCTCCAGCGAGGAGCCTGAATAAGCTCCCGGCACCTTTTGGTCCCTCATCCCCCTCGGAGTGGCTGGAGGGAGGGGGCTGGCCCCTAGGGGTGACCAGCCCAGTGGCCCGG
>NW_010535877.1:3956-4360 GCF_000687285.1 Phaethon lepturus
TCTGCTGGGGCGGTAAGGGGGCTGGTGGCCGGGCCTGCCGCTGCACGGGGGGCTTTCCTAGCTGAGGGGCGCGGGGCAGCTGCCGGGGTCACCTTTCTGGAGCCGGGCTTGCTCCCAGGGGTGGCACCCGCAAGCACAGGTGGGGAGGGGGTGTTGCATGGGACCAGTGTGGGGTGGAACATGGAGTTTGCAGGGGCACAGGGGGCTGAAAAATCTCCCCCTCCCCACATCGTTACGGATGACCACGGGAGGTGTGCTGCCTCCAGCCGCGGGGGGTCCAGCCCCACTGCAGTGCTGCATGGTGCAGCCCTCGAGGGCGGCTCCGGCACCTTCGTCCACCAGTGCTCCGGGGCAAAGGCTCTGCCCCAGCAACGCCTCGCTGCGGCGGGGGGAGCCGGCCGGGG
>NW_010535877.1:4391-7174 GCF_000687285.1 Phaethon lepturus
ACCCACCTGCACTCCTGCCCGCAGCCCCAAAGGATGCTTCACTCCCGCAGAGCTGGAAACTCCCTTTTTTAAAGCAGCCGAGGACAAGAAGTGGTAAGACACGCTCAGCATCGGGCAGCCAAGCCAGTGACAGGGGTCCAGCGCAGGCTGCACGTTCCCCTCTGCTTTCCTGCCATCCTCCAAAGGGTGGTGGGCACAGCCAGGCTTTCTCCCTGGCACGACCCCTGCGCCCTCCCAGCCCACCGCGGCGCTGCCGGTAACGTGCTCTACAGATCGGCTGCTGTTGCCCGCGAGCAGAGCGAGGATCGTTTGCAGCTCCCCAGGAAAAGGAGCAGGTCTGGCTAAAAACAAGGCGTGCTTCAGAAATGACTTGTGTGGGATAAAGTCTAACCCCGGGTCCCTTATCGGATTTACCCAGCTCTCTGGTAGGAGGGTACCAGCACGGAGGTACGAGCAGGCCAAGCCACGGAGACACGTTGCAAACCCTGCTCCTACCCCCTCCGTCTCCGAGGAGGTGTGCGTGAAAGCTGGGAACTGGTTTTGTTTTATTCATGTCTCAGAGCCAGAGGAGGCCACAGGCATTAGCACTGCATTGCACGTGGCAGAGAAAACTCCCCATCAGTTCCTTTAGCATGTGCAGGACATTAGACCTCAGCATCTGAGCGACACCCACAGATTTAAGGACCCCATACCTGAAGGACCTGCAGCATCCCCTTGCTGCAGTGGTTAATTCCTCTCCCAAATAAATATTTGTGCCTGAATTCATTTTTTTTCCCCCTCCTTTGAAACCTCCAGCTGTGGCATCCTGCTTTACCTGCTAAGCTGGAGAAGCCTCTGCTATCAGGTATCTTCCCCTGGTGCAGCTCAGGTCTCGTCTCCTTTGATCAACTGATTGGGATCCTTAAATTTCTCACGGTAAGCAGGTCTCCCAGCTCAGCCCCGCCGTGTATCTCAGCCTGTTTCTGATCTTGTTACTGCCTTCCAAAATCCTTTGCAGGAATGAGGTCACCAAAACCGGACCCCAGCTGCTCTCACCCTTACCTCAGAAGCAGCACCCACCGTGCCTGTGCCGTACCCCAGCTCAGGCAGCACGCGTGGCACGGGCGCTGGCACTGCCATCACCTCTGCAGGCAGTGCTCCGCGGGCCCCACGGCTGTGCCGCATCCCTCACGCTCAGAGACCGGCGAAACACAAGCCAGGTCCGGAGCAGAAGCCTTGGCACGCTCCAGCAGCGCTCGTACCGGCGAGGGCATGCACCCGCTCCCGTAACAACCTGTGGTTGTTGCATTTAGGGTCAGGTTTGACTTTCCTCTCTTTATGTGACAAATTAGCAGATTTGCAGCTAAATGGGGCCAGCAGCATCCAAGGCTGCTTGTAAGGGACGGGAGAAGGTCATCACCCGGCGCTGGTGCTCTTGGCAGTGAAACCGCTCCCTCTCCGGAGGAGGAGAAGGGGAAGAGCCGAGCCCTTGGAGTCATTTGAAATGAAACAAATAAAAAGAAAGCGCGGCAGTAAAGACAAATAGTTTGCAGGCACCGTGTTGGCATTTTGGCCTAATGACTGATTAATCTCAAGTGGAGTCTCGTTACGGATTCACGGGTGTCGATTCGATCAGATCGTTAATTCCAGCATCCACTGGCCGTGATTAGCAATCCAAAGTGGCAGAGCCTGCGGGGAAAGGATTAAAGGCTCAGGGCAGGAGGAGGGAGCGAGGTAGTGGGAAATGGGAAGGCATCGTCAGGTAAAAAGCAGAAGGAGCAGGGTCAGGAAAGGCATTGTCCCTGCAAGAAGGGGAGCACAGCACGGTCACCGAAGCAGCTGCTGCTGCAGTCCCAGGACTGATTTGTTCTGCAGCGGTGGGAAAGCATCTTCCCATTGGGAATAAAGACCGGCAAACACAACCCCAGGAAATTTTGACTGTGTCCCAGCCGTGCTCAGGGCAACCACACTGAAAGACCCTGATGATGGGACTGGCAGAAAACATCACCCATTGCCACCAGCGACCCCCTGGAGTCCCCGAGGAGACACCCGGTAGGTGTCAAGTGCCACCCAACCAAAATGCTGCCAGGACCACGCGTCTTCCATCTGCCAGGCGAAGAGGGTATGAAGGGTCCTGGCAAGAGTAGGTTCAGCCCTACACCATCTTGTCTGTGAGCAAGCCATGCTGTGTGGTGTAAATTAATGCTCTCCAGGTCCACTGGAGCCATTTTGCTGTCTCAGGAGCTTAACCCACGGCCACAGTGCTCTTTGCTGCACAGCACCTCCCGCTGAAGCGTCCCTCTGTGCAACGGGGCAGCCCCTGGGACGCCTCTGGCGGGGTCGCTTCCACCGCACATGGGCTGGCAGCAAACGGAGAACGCAGCAGACCTGCGTCCGGGCCAGGCTACGTGACGGCAGCACTGGGCAGACCCAGCACGGCCCCTGGCTCCAAAACCGGGGGCCAAGGCGCTCCGCTGGGTCCAGCGCTGCCGGTCAGAGGAGGCACAGCCCCAGACTGATTGCCATCCGCTCTTCAGCTTTCGGATGTCAACTGATTAATTTTGCCTGGGATTAATTAAAGGAGCAGCCAGCGACTGCTGTGCTGGCGGAGGGGGCTGTGGTGACCTCCCCGTGGCAGGCAGTGGTGGGAAGCAGGGGTCAGCGAGCGTGCCGGAGTGTGGCCGTGCATCGCCCCCATGCTCCACCCGGCCAATTCTTGCGGGTTTCCCTCCGCCTCGGTACTGGTTTTATGGCAGGTATTTTGCAAGGCTCCGTGGCAGCAGGCCCTGCTGCTCAGCCAGGAT
>NW_010535877.1:7389-7791 GCF_000687285.1 Phaethon lepturus
GGTAGCCGTGCGCAGCGCTGCCTTCCTGGCAGATCAGCTGCCAAGGGATTGCCTGGTTGAGGAACTGAGAGTGCTGAATGGAGATGTTTTGGGGAATAAAAGCGCTGAGGTTTAGGCAGACTTGGTGGAAGTCTGAGGACAGAGGAGGCAGAGAAGGGACTGGTTGAGCAAAACCTGTAGCAAGATGTGCTACGCTGGCATAAGCATCCCCACGGGAGAAGCGCAGGTGAAACCCTGTGCGCTCAGTGCTTCCACGCCAGCTTGTCGTGCTGAGCCATTCTGCCTCCAGGCCCTGTGGGAGGACACATCCCTTCCGTGAGGAGCAGTGGGTCCCGGTGGGACGGGGGTGGCTGGTCCTGCCGTGCGGGGGGAGGATGGCCATGGCAGCCGGGCCTCCGGGCC
>NW_010535877.1:7969-8211 GCF_000687285.1 Phaethon lepturus
TCCCCAGGAGGAGCTGAACGCCTGGGCGGCGTTTCAAAAGGCAGCGGGGGCTCGGGTGACCACTGAGTGCGAACACGAGATGCACCTCTGCTGCGCTCCCAGCATCGTGTCCTCGCACCCACGGACGGCTAACCCCCCTGCCTCCCCCTCTGCCGGGGCTAGGAAGCACGAGGGGCTCTGCTCTCCCCAGAGCAAAGGGCTGGAGGCTGTAGCAGCAAACCCAGGCACGTGCCTTCCCAGGC
>NW_010535877.1:8535-9906 GCF_000687285.1 Phaethon lepturus
GGGACACCTCAGCCCCCACAGGAGCAGCCCCGGCAGACCGCAACCCTTCTGCAGTGCTTCCAGCGCTGGAGACAGGATCCGATTCCCATTCCCCTCCTCGGTGCTCTGAGCCTGGCTGCGAGGGGACACCAGCCTCTGTGCATCAGTCCCCGGGCTGCTTCCTGGCGCAGGTAAGGGGCGGGGGGCCCGCATTGCCGGTGGTCCCCGGGCTGGCGGGCAGATCCTGCACGGGGCGGCAGCGATGGGGTGTTGCTTACAGGAGGCAGGCGTGCCGGGCAGCTTGGGGTTCGCTGCTCCTCCGCAGAGCCAGCGCCGCACGGAAGGGGAAAAAAGGAGAAGATGTGAAAGAAAAGAAAAAAAAATCCCCACCATAGGGAAGATTTGCTCTGACTCCCCAGCTGGGACATTACCACCACTAGTGCAAGAGATCCCTGTCAGAGTTTTACAAAGAAAAACTACCAGGAGAAATACATAACCTTTTCTTAACATCAGCAGCTCAATTAACTAATGACAGCAAAGCATTCTCCAGTGTCACCCGCCCCACTCGCCACGAGGAGGTGGGGGCCGGGAGGCCGGCGCGTATTTATACAGCTGCGCCCGGCCTTTGGCTGGGGCTGGCTACTTACTTTTTATCTCTGGCAGGATCTCTCCTGCTTCTCGCACGCGTGCGCGCACACATGCTTTCTAGAAGCGAGCTCCACTCTGCATGAGAAGGTTAACAAATACCAGACTGCCTCTAAAAATACCTCCCCAATCGATGCCGAGCGTAAGCCAGCCCAGAGTGCCAAAAGATGTGAGAAAAGCCATTTGTGCCCCGCAGGATCGCCCCTTCCCATCTCCCCTCTGTGCCACCGGGAGCTCTGGATCCGTCCCGGCCGCCCATCCACTTGTCCCCACCTGGCCGTCTCTGAAAGGCTGGTCCCTCTCGCTCAGGCAAATGCCTCCATATTAAATCATTTGTTTGTGTCGATTGATTCAATATCGAGATGCGACTTGTAGCCACTTGTATCTAAATAGAATCTAAATTGTTATTACAGCTCCGTAGTCGCATCTTCTTCAGCGTCGCCCCTCGTCTTGCCAGCTCCGCTCTGCTCTAATTGCCTTCAGCGCGCTGAAAACATGAACGCGTACAATTTGCAGGGAAGAAATTATCATCACATCTCCTTTCAGATCTTGCTAAATGCTGTTGTGTTTATTCATTCACCCTGCGATTGCTCCCGGGGCAGATAGCAGCAGGCAGGCTAATAACAGGCAGATAACGTGCACTTCTGATCAGAGGCCAAGAGGAACATTAAAAAAAGACGGAAACCCATCGCCGCACGTGCCGCAGGGACAGCCCCCAGCTCGCGGCGGCTGCGGCGACCCCGGAGC
>NW_010535878.1:0-201 GCF_000687285.1 Phaethon lepturus
GTGCCGCTGCGAGGCAAACGCCGCGCAGCAGCCACCGACCGCGACGTCGCTTTGCAGCGTGGGGCTGAACACGACTCTCGCCCGGCCAGGGATCAGAAGGCAGGCACCGAGTCGGGGCAGGCAGAGGGAGCGTGGGGGTGCAGCTGGGAGGGGGTGCATGTTTGGGTGGGGCCTCGCGGGCCTGGTTTTTGGAGGTCGTTA
>NW_010535878.1:351-4291 GCF_000687285.1 Phaethon lepturus
GCACTGAACTCCTGCCTCGGCTCTGTGAAACACGGATCCAGGGATCGCAGGAGCAGAGGGGAAAACCCAGAACAAAACGCTCTCCCTGCTCGACTTTGTGCGACGGGTCCAGATCCAACCTCCAAGTCATGGCTCTGTAAAACCCTGTGAATAAGCAAACCCTCCTGTCTGCACCGGGGCATGGGAAAAGCACCCCAGCATCACCAGCACAGAAGGTCAGCAAGCAGCTTTTCACCATTATCTTCCCATCCCAGCCCGGAGACAGGACCCGGCTGGGCTGTCGCTGCACCCCGGCACCACCGTGCCCCATGCTCAGGGATGACTCTCGCCCTGGGGAGCAGCTGCCACCCCACCACCCCTCTCCAGCAGCGCAGGAACCCCTGGGCGAGTGCACCTCCAGCTATTTTCTCTAATTGTTCCCCTAATCACATAAAATTGTCAAAGTTCAATTTGTCTTCTTACAGAGTAATTTGCTTTCCACCATGCATTGCTGGCTCTGTCTCTCACTGTAACCCATGTGTCTGCAGCCACTCGAATGCATTAGGGTTGAGGAGGGGCCCAAATTAGATTTGTTCTAATAAAAATAAGGCTAATGGAATTACACAGCAAGACCAGATTAAAGTCAGCTGCTTTGAAAATACTGGTTTTGGTTTCATGTTAGCTGAGAGAACAAGCATAGGGCTCATCCCTCTCCCATTGCCCGACCCGCGCATTAAGGCTCCTGTGGGAGGTAATCCACCCTCTGCACCAGCTGAGGCAAAGGTTAGATCATGCTGACAACCACCAGCTTTTTCAGAAAAAAAGCAGACCCACAATAAGATGCACGAGGGAGAACAGGGAAGCCCAGGAAACAGAAGTGCAAGGAGATTAAATGTGAAAGTCACGAAGCACTTTCCCCCTCTTCCCCAAAAATTGCACCGCAACGAGGTTCTTCGTAACTAAATGCAGCCCGCCCAGCTAAAAAACAGCGGTTGCATGTGCCCACATGGCAGCAACCTCAGAGATGTGGCTGGCCCTAAGCTCAATGTGTGGTTTACCTTTCCTATGGCTTTATTCTTACCCACACACGCAGAAGGCAGGAGCAGAAAATATGCTGGTGTTCAGTCCTCTGGAGACCTGAAGGAACTGCCCTGCTTTCCCACCTAGGCACAGTTCATGCGTGGTGAGAAATGATGCCACACATTTTCTTTCCTACATCAGCTTGGAGGAGGAATGAGATAATAAGTAGACAGCTGAGGGCAAGTGTAGGCCACAAGTGCAGGCCTGAAGGTAGAAGTTGCCATCACCAGCTGAGCCCAATAGGGTGACAATTTTGGGGGTCAGTGCAAGGCAAGCAGAAAGGGTCCCCCTACTCCTCAGCATCCTTGTAGTCAGTGTTCAGAGTGAAAAACTCTGTTTTCTAAAGCAATCAACCAGGTTTCCAAAGAAATGTCTATAACATTTAATTTGGTGTATTGGTCTTCTTAGACTTGTAAATTTTTTGGAGAGGCTACCTGAGGAATGAAGCACAGGAATGACAACATCAGAACAGAGGATGGTCTCTAACTTGGCACTCATCACTGGGGTTTTTCAGCAAATGGTCTAGGGAAGCCCTAAGTGGATAATTAATTAGTAGTCTTCCCATGAGGGAAGATTTTCTTTAACCCTCAGGAGCTTAGTGATCGTCATGCCCTGACACAGGAGGCTCTACCGACTTGGCGCACTGTCATCGCAGATGCCTAGCCACAGAATTCTCAGTATTTATACCAACGTGCACCGCAGTCCTTGTGCCAGATCCCCAGACAGCTTAAATCAGCGTGGCTCCCCAATTAAATTACTGAGATTACTTCCATTTACACAAGCTGGGCATCTGCCCCTGTGAACCAACCCAAGCATGGGGCAATCCTACCCCGCTTCTCCACTCCTGTACAACCAAGCATTGGAAGGATGGCACTCTCCTGCTTTTCACTCAAACGACAGCTTTTGTTTCAAACACAAACCCACGATGAATATTTCCATATTGTGTAGTGTGACAGCTGGATGTGCAAGGCAATATTGTGCCTCCTCACACCTTCTCGGCATACACTCCATACCCTTCGCTTGCTGCTCCTACAGCGTGGGAGACAGTAGGAAGCGTGGTCAGTCTCCACGGAGAACACTGTGGTCCTCGCCTCAAGGTGCTCAGCTCCTTCCTCCGTCCCAGTGCACCACGGCACCAGGATCTGGATTCCCCCTTGTCCTCCGCACCACCCCAGGCACTGCCTCCTGCTGTTTCCAGCCCAGGAGCAGAGTGTGGAAAGCAGGAGAGACTTGAGGTGCCCTCAAAGGAGAGGTGGGGAATTCCCCATCTCCTCCTCTTAGCACCCCTCTCACCACACGCTGCCTGCAGTCCTCCGTCCCACGTCAAACCGAATCTCCCTTGCATTCATCTGGCAACCCCTTCCACCAGGTCCAAACAGACAGTTCTCACCCAAAGGACTTAGACCCATGCTGGCAGGCACCCTTACCTGGTGGAGCACCTTGCTCTTTGTCCTGCCTCAGATTTCCTGGAGATAGGGACTACTTGGAAAAGGAGAGCAAACGTGGAAAACTCAAGGCATTGCCAGCTGGCTCCAGAGGATGGGGAGAAGGAGGTGGGGGAGAACCACTGATGGCACTCACAGGAACACAGTTGGCGCAGAGGAGCTGCATGTACGATTTGGAGACTTCCTAGAGGGCTTTAGTGAGCCAACAAGCACAGTCAGTGCACTTGCTCCTCTTACTTTTAAATCATTGTTTACAAAGTCCTGGGGAAATTAAACTATTTATGTCTATCCCCAGTAGGGGTCTGTTTAAGGAAATAAGATAAACATACCTTAGTCTGTAAGCACTTATTATATAAGCAAACACGCAGGTTCACTCATATGTTTGTTTTTCAACAGCACTACTGGACAGTATTGACAGTGCCGAGGTCAGGCTGGGAGAGGAGAAAAGCAGCAGTGAAGATCTTTTCAGAGAAGAGGAAGGCTGCTGCTGCTCCTCGCACATCGCAGGAGTTCCCCCTCCTGGTGGGAACGCCGCGGGGAGCCGAGTCCCCAGGTCCCCCCACCTGGGAGCAAAGGTGGGCCCACCTGCGGCTCCCGCACCGCCGGGTGTCCCCACAGGCTGCTGCAAACCCCACGTTGCCTTCCCCGGAGACTTCCCTCAGCTGGGCTAGCCATCATCCGCTACCTCAGTGACAAAGCCCAAATGGTCTCCTAAAAAACTGGACCTTGCCTTTGCTATCCCAAGCAAAAACTAGTCAACTGCTGTAACATGGGACGGAGAAAAATCATTCTCCTTCAAGAAAAACAGGGAAATATTCCCATTAAAAGAAAAGTATTTTATTTTTAAAAAGAAATTAAGTCATAATGACATCACACACTTCAAAGCACAGTCCAGGCCAACTGCCACTGCTGTCTGGGAGTTTAAAGCTGGCAAACCAGGACCTAAGCTCTTTCCTTGCTGCCCTGAAGCGGCAGAAACTTGCAGCTGTGTAATGTTTTAATTACTCACCCTTCTATGATGTTTCCAGGGGGGGGAAGTTTGTTTTGGAGCTAGGGAAGATGCCTTGGGCGGGTGAGGAAATGACACCGGTTTTTCACTCATAGGCACAGCTCTGTCTCTCCTGGCGTCAGATCCACAAACTGGCTCCACTCCTAGTACCTGGGCAAAGCAGCCGGACAGGAGCACTGGGACTCCCACTAACTTCCCTCGGCTGCGGAGCGAGTCTGAGCAAGGACGGTGTTCAGCCGCAAGGAAACACTCTGCCTCAGCGACACGAGCGTGAGACGGATACAGAGCTTGGAGAGCTCGGATGTGACAGGGAAAGCTTTGCACTATGGACCCCGGGACAGAGCACAGAGCCGTCTGAATCCCCAAAGCTCCATTCCTAGAAAACACCTTCCTTCAGCGTCTTCGCTCAAGCGAAGTTTCCTACGCC
>NW_010535879.1:0-2492 GCF_000687285.1 Phaethon lepturus
TCTTCCCGCTGGTTTCGGAGGCTTTGGAGCGGGGCCCGGAGAGCCCTGGAAGTGGAGGACTTGGACACCGCCTGCCTCCGCTTTTCTTGGCCCTCGCAGCTGCGCGAGTCTCTCGCTTTCGTAAGCACCAGCAGATTCATAAACAAAGTCAAGGGAAAGTATCTAAAAGCAGCAATGTCAAAAGTTCACACGCTGGGTGAGTGAGCAGGAATTCAGGGCTGATGGGACAAAGATAAAAAGCCATAAAACTTCTGTTCCTCAACTACTACCAGAATATTTTTTTTTTTTTCTTTTTCAAGAATTAAAGTGCAGCAAAGCCCCAGTAAAACTCTACAGCGTCCTAAATGGTTTGTCATCAACATCCAGGAAATTTCGTGTGCCTCCGCCTGGTCCTTCAGGCCGCGACTGCATCAACAATTCTTCTATAAATGCCGCAATACGGTGCCTACAGTAATAGCTCACTTAAAATGTCTCATTATTGCAGTTTAACTGGTCATTAGCAGCTGGAATAGACTGATTTCGTACGGGTTGTGGTTGAAATAATTAGCTGACACTCTGAGCCATTAAAAACCAGTTAATGAGTAGAGGGGCAGAAGGTGCCGACGTGGACACGGGCACTGTGCTGGCTGGGGGGGTTCCTCTGCAGGAAACCAGGCTGAGGTTTGTTGCCTGTGGGATTCAAAGTCATTTAAGCATGAGGTAAGTTAGGGAAATTGTTAAAAAATTAATCCGATACAAGTTTGACAGCAGTCTAACCACTGTACTTGTTCTGAAAAGCTCATTTCATGATGTTTTGCGCTGTCTATGCTGAGTTGCCTTTTTTTTTTTTTCTTTTTTAATGGAGCTAATTAGAGGCTGTGTAATTTCCAGAGAAGGGCATCGTGCTCTGGGAGTGTTGGCTGCTTCTGAGATGCCACGTTCACTCATAAACCGTGACATGCTCTGTATGCTTTTGGTAAAAATGGCATATTAGCTTGCGATGTGGTACCAGAGTGGAGTGCTTTAAGGGTGAAATACAGGTGAAAATTACTCCATCAGGAGAAATCCATTGACAGTCTTTGAGCATCCCGCTGGCCCGTGCCGTTGTCTATGGCCGTTGATATGTCTTGTTGGAAGAACCGTTGGAAGCTCCTGTTTATGGTGGGTGAAAGATGAGCAGGGCCCGTCACAGGGAAAGATTAAAGCAGGTAAGGCAGGAAGGAGCTCGCTGATACCTAGTGAACCTTGGGTTTCTGCTTGGGTTTGTGGTGTCCGGCTCACGGGTGTGTAAGACTTGGGCAATACAGGTGTTCCTCCATGAGGAGTACCTGTAGTGGAGCATCCATTACTTCATGGTGGGTGTTTTCACTCAGATGGGTGTCACAGCTTTTGTAGTAAGCCAGACTCAAGCCTTGTGGTCCAGTTGGTAAGCACCACCACCACCACCCCGCCCCGATGGTGCTTTGCGCTGGCCGTAAGCCCTGTCCTTCTCCCCACAGTGCTCCATGCCCGCCTGCGTCACCGCGTTCCACGTCACCTGCGCCTTCGACCACAACCTCGACATGCGGACTATTCTAGCTGACAACGACGAAGTGAAGTTCAAGTCCTTCTGCCTTGAGCACAGCACCGGTGCCACCAAGTTGCCCGAGGAGGCACGGACAGAGCCCGACCAAGCCCAGCTGGACTTGGAGAAGGTCACGCTGCGGAAGCAGAAGCTCCAGCAGCTGGAGGAGGACTTCTATGAACTTGTGAAGCCTTCGGAGGTGGCGGAGAACCTTGACTTAAGCGAGTCGCTGGTTGATTTTGTCTACCAGTACTGGAAGCTGAAGAGGAAAGCAAACTCCAACAAACCACTGCTGACACCAAAAACGGATGAGGTGGACAACTTGGCCCAGCAAGAACAGGATGTTCTCTACCGTCGCTTAAAGCTCTTCATGCACCTCAGGCAAGACCTGGAGAGGGTGAGTACAGCTTTTCCTTCAGTGGTGTACCCATGTGCTCCATCGGGGCTGCTTTCACGTGTGCTGGCACCTATAGACAGACCGGGCACACTTTCACGTGTGCTGGCACCTATAGACAGACCGGGCACACTTTCACGTGTGCTGGCACCTATAGACAGACTGCGTTCCCTCTTGACGCATTTCAACTGCCCTAACTAACAGTTGCGTCCCTTCATTATTCAGAAGAGTTAACGGTGCTCAGCGTGTGCGTGTCGTCACTGCCAAAGCGCTGGCGCTGATGGAATCAGTTAGTGGCGGTCTCAGCTGGGGGTTCAAAAGAGCCAGTGTCTGCGGGGAGAGGTGCATCGGCGGGCGGGGTGGCTGGAGGCAAATGATGCTGCAGCTTATATCCCCGGTGTCTGAATAGTCTCAAACCACAAAATCGTCCTGCGCTGCCCCTCGGATGCTTTCCAGCAGCAAAGCGCAGCAACGCTTCATTATTTACTTACACTGAACATCAAAGGCGGGTGAACGGCAGGAGTGAGCTGCAGGGCCAGCGGGACCGGGCATTCC
>NW_010535880.1:0-250 GCF_000687285.1 Phaethon lepturus
ACCCGGTGCATTGGGAACCGACCCTCCTGGAGAAGGGGTTCACCGTCTCTCCCTCACCAGGCTGTGACGCAGCAGGGCAGGGACCCTGCCACTGCCTTCCCACCCCACCCTGGACATCGCCCCAGGAGCACTCACGTCACACGGTTGCTCCTCGGTCCTGCACCGCGGTGATGGGCTCCTGTGGGATGGAGGAGGGATGTGGATGTCAGCGCGCCCGCAGCAGCGGGGTGCTGGCATAGGGGGGCCGGGC
>NW_010535880.1:333-9651 GCF_000687285.1 Phaethon lepturus
CCCCATGACAGGGAGGACATGCTGAGCGGCAGCTAACAACCCTTGTGGTGGCCCTGGCTGGGATCTAGGGCATGAGGGAGTGTCCGAGTGCTGCCAGGCCTTGGTGACAAATGTCCCGGTAAGGTCCCATCACCATTCTTCTGGGACCCCGCGTCGTGGAGCACACCAAAGCAACACGCCGAAGCCTGGCGCAGGGTCCGAGGCAAGAGCCTGGTGCCACAGAGGGGACAGACGAAGAGGAGAAAAATCACCATGTCCTTGGGCTTGCCCGGCACGTAACTCCTTCCCCAGTGATCAGAGGGACCACAGCCATCTCCCAGGGTGTAGTGGGCCATGGGAGGAAGGAGGACCCGACACCACCTCTCCAGGACTCTGGAGAAGGGCTACAGCCCATCAGCTCTGTCCTGCATGGCTGCCTTGGGCTGCCCTTCTCAACAGAACTCCACAAACCTTCCAGCCTGGCCACCAGGAAGCAAAGAGGGAAACAATAAACACAGCGGGATCCTGCTTTTTCCTTAGCCTACGTTCAGCTCGGCACCTTTCCCCAGGCTCGCCCACGCTGACCCAGTCCTGCCCCATCCCACTCCCCACCAAGGGCTGCTGGCACATGCCGTGCCCGGCCCGTGGAGCTCCAGCAGAGCCAGCCCCAGGGAATGTCCCCGGCTTTGAAGCAGACCGGGATTTTTACCCAGATGGTTTGCTTCCTTTTTCTTCCAAGGGCTTTGGTTTTGTGGGGTGGGCCAAGGCCAGCTCTTGGGGCTGCTGGACGCAGGCAACCCCGGTGGGGTTGAGGTCATACCAGGTGCCTTCCCCCAGCTCCCTTCCATCGTCTTTCCCCAACTGCAGAACCACCCGTGAGCATGCGAGTGAGTGGACATGTTAGGTGTCTGCTACCACCCCCGACAGCATAATTTGCTCACTGGTAAGGGCCCAGAGGCAGGGAGAAAATCTCCCAAATCGGGGGCCATCGATGGCCAAGCAAATGGTGTTCTCGCCAGTGCTGCCCTGGAGGCCTCTAGCATCTCCAGCAAGGTGGCCAGGTGGGAAGGTTGGGAGATACCAGGGTGCTGGGAGCTCCAGCCAGGGTGGACTGTCCTTCTCCCTGAGCACAGCCAGCATCAGCCCCTCTGCAGCAGGGAAGAACAACCAAGAAATGACCAATTGGCTTCACTGTTTCCTGGATTTCAAGGCAAGAAATGTCTCCTGGAGACATCTGTCCCTGCCTGTATGTTGCTGGCCCTGTTGAGCCCCAGCACTGCAGTGAGGCTACATTTTGGGAGAGACGAAGCTATGCGCAGCGGCAGAGCTCCTCCAGGTCAAGAGAAAGTGATCCCAATGGATGTCCCCAAAGAGCCCAACCACAAAGGAAAAGGCATCCCTTGCCCGAGGGGCAGCTGGCAGCAGGTCTGCAGCATCCCCCATGCAAGTCAACCAGTGACTTGCCTGTTCCCCTGCGGCGCGGGTACCAGCAGGATGGGAACTGTCACGGTGACTCTGCATGCCCCAGACATTAGAAAATGGACAGGAAAATGCAATCAAAAAAGGGAAGCAGAAAGAGGGTGGACAGGACTGGGCAGGTCCCATGCTGCAGTCAGCCTGGCGCAAGCCTCGGCTCGCCTGTCCCCGCTGCGCAGCTCACACCGCCGCGCGTGGGCTGCTTGATCTTGTCGGCAGCAGGACTTGGGGTGCTGTGCCACAACCCTTCAAACCCCCCAGCCCTGGGGACCACCCGGGGACAAGGAGGAGGAGGAACCTACCTGCTGCACCATGTCCTCCACTCCGGGCTGTTTTCTGCTGCTGCCGTCTCTTCCCAACTCGTCAGCCTGTTCATGCAGACTCAGGCTCCCGTGAATATCCGACACTTCATCTGCTGACCCCAGTCCGGTCTCCTCCAGGCAGATGCTGGCTCCTTCCTGCACCAGCTCTCCCGGGATGCTGGGACTTGACCCTCCCAGCACCCGATGGCTCAGGAGCTTCCTCTGGCGGCTCACGCTCCCAGGAGCGGTGCCGGCATCCTGCAGCGAGCCTGCCACGCCGGACCCCTTGCCCGCCCGCCTGCTGTCGCGAGTGCCAGAGCTGGCCGGTGTGTTCGGGGCTGGGGTAGTGGAGTGGCTCTGCTCCCCACCCTTGCTGCTCTGGGCGCCCTTCTGGACGGCTCCGTTCCGCAGGCCACCCGCGGGGACAGTCCCATTGTGAGCCCGCTCCCTCTGGAGCCGGTCGCTGCTGTGCTCCAGCTCCTCCGTGCTTGGCTCCCGGCTGCCGTCGGGCAGGGGAACGTCCTGCTGCTCATGGAAAGTGGGTTTCTTCCCGATGTGTGTGACACGAAACCTAGAATGGAGGCAGGATGGATCACAATCCCTTCCCTTCTCTCTCCCAGCTGTATTTCCAGCTTGCCTGCAGCTCCAACCTCTGTTCTTCTCTCTTTGTCATGGGCTGGTGCTGATCTCCAATCTTGCAGACACAGTCAACACCACTGATCCCCACTCTAGCCATGCCCCCGCTGACTTAACCCCATTTTCCCCTTCATTTTTGGCAAAACAAATAGAAGAATGAAAAGGTCAGTCGAGATGGTGGCTGGTGCAGACCCTGTCAGCCTGTCCTCCTTGCAGCAAGATGGGTCACAGCTTTTAGAAATGCTCCAAGATGCAACCTGGGACGAACAGGAGCTTGTACAGAAACTCAGGTGTTGCTTCAGAAGGTGAAATGCAAACGGTCTGAGCCTGGTGAGGAAGGGGTGGGCATGCCATATGGATGTTGCACCCAGTGACCAACCACCATCAGGGGAACAAGAGCCAGAGTTTTTGGCAGGCAGTACACCCTAAGTGAAGGCAGGGACAGGGTTTTAGTAGGGCAAGCTATATTTGGCTAGAGCGATCAAAATCCAGGAGGAGCTGTTTGGCTAAAATCTGCCAGAGTGCCTTGTGCACCATCCCCTGGAGTGATGGATGGTACCTACATGGTTCACCAAGACTCCACCATGTACTGGGTAACAGCTGAGAGCTCCAGGGTAGGCAGGAGAACAACTGCATAAGTTGGTTTGACACCCACAAAAGGTGCATTTATAATCAGAGGTGATGCAATATTGCACCTGGGGAGAAGAGAGAAGTTAGGGATCTACCATAACTTTGGTATTTGTGAGGGGTAATGCGTAGGCAAAGCCTAAAAGTCTGAACTGCAAGTGAGCTGGTTGTGACTAATGCTGTGATTCCTATTCGTAAGCAATGCAAGCCACTGCTGGACCAGCAGATGGGAAACCTCTTCCACGATGAGCTGGTGTCCACCAGCCAAAGAACATGGATCCCACCACAGAGACTTCATACAGCCCATGACTCACCCAGCAACCGCTCTCCCTGCGGTTGAGTCACACGCGGAGAAGCTACAGATGGTCCTGGTTCTGCTGAGGTTCAGCTGCAATTTCAGCAGCAAAGTTCAAGCACTGCTGGGTTTGAAAGAAGAACAAGACCCAAAGGTCAAGCAAACGGCAGTATGGCCATCCTGAAGGAAGAAGTTGAGAAGGTCCAAGATACAAGAACAGATCCCAGACAGGAAGCCAAAGATGAAGATGGCTGCCGCCAGACTGAGAATTGGGCTACAGTCAGTGGACAATATAGACCCCTCAGCACTGCAGCCAGAAGTGCTGCTTAGAAGTGGAAGGTTCAGGAGGAGAAGTGCTCCAGCTCTGCATGAGGTACCCACAGGACTGCTTGGGTCAGGCCATGCAGCAGCAGATGTGACCTTTCAGATCTATCCAGATATTTGGAGACACGGCACCAAGACTGCGAGCTGGGAAGACCAGAGAACATTCCAGCCTCAAAGAGGGATGGGGAGGAGGCACGAGTGGCAGGACCATTTCTTAGTAATGCTATTGAGCAATGTCAGCCTGGAAGAGCTGGGAACGGATTCAAAGGAGCAGGCAGGGTTTGGACTGGAGGGGGCATAAGAGGTAAAGTAACCAACCTCTGGATGGAAAGGCAGGAGAGCGTTGACTGTCTGCCTAGTCAGCATCACTAAGGCGTCTAGTTCAATAGGACATGGCACGCTGCAGCTGATCAGGCTAAGGACAGAGGGTCAGATGCAGATGCTTTGGTGGACGAGCTCTGCCACTGACAACTGGCTTAGGGAAAGCACTAAGATAGACATTAAATCATTGAATAATCACAGAATCGTTAAGGTTGGAAAAGACCTTTAAGATCATCAAGTCCAACCATCAACCCAACACCACCATACCCACTAAACCATGTCCTTAAGTGCCACGTCTACACCTTTTTTGAATACTTCCAGTGATGGTGACTCCACCACCACCCTGGGAAGCCTCTTCCAATGTTTAATCACTCTCTCAGTAAAGAAATTTTTCCTAATATCTAGTCTAATACGAGAGTACAGATAATATAACCCTGATTACCTCAGAAGTAAAGAATAATTTAGGTGGCAAAAGCCCCTGGGAGGACTCCAGTCCTCTGCTCAAAACTGGGCCACCTCCCAACCTCAATCAGGTTGCCCAGGACCCCGTCCAGTCAGGTTCTGGAGATCTTCAAGGATGGAGATCCCTCCACTCCTCTGGGTCCTGTCCCAGGCCTGCACCATTCTCAGGATGATAGTTTTTCCTTAAGTCTTATCCGTATTTCTCTTGTGGCAACCTGTGGCCGTTGCCTCTTGCCCTTCCCTGTGCACCTCTGAGAAGAGTCTAGCTCCAATCTTCATTTAAACTCCCCCACACTTTTTAGTTTGAGAGAGCAATTAGATCCCCCCTGAGACTTCTCCAAGCTAAACAAACCCTGTTCCCCCAGCAGCTCCTCACATGCCACATGCTGCAGCCCCTGATGATCTTGGTGGGCCTCCATTGATCTCACTCCTTTCCACTCCTTTAGCAATGAGCCTGTGCCTACCAGCTGGGGACCGGACTCAGTTAATGAGCTGTAGGTAATAGGGAAGGGGGATGGACTCTCAATCACTGTGTCCAAAACCAATAGCAAAAAAAAAAAGAAAGAGAGAGGAACAAGACCTGAGGATTATGACAGAAGAGCTGAGCTAAAGGAGCTTTTGTATGTAGGATCAGTCATGAATCGAGGTGCTTTGTGCAATGAAGATATTCACAGTAAACAAGACACAGCAAGGGCAGTCCCAGAAAAGACATCCAGGATCTGAAAGAGCAAAGGGGCCAGCTTGGAAACGAGAACCAGAATTTGGAGGTAGTTGTGTACCTCATGGGCACACAGGCCTCTTAGCAGTTGGACCTCACACAAGGAGATTCGGGAAGCAGAAACTTTTAAAAAATAACCTTGGAGAAATGTAATGACTGTCCCGTGGAGAAGGCTGATGTGACATTGGATATTAACTGTAAAGAGAGGAAACCAGGATTTGCAGGGAAGTACCTTAGAAGACCACCTTCTCCAGCACTCAGAGGTGAGTGAGAGGAGACTGGGAAGAGCATGGACAAAGGACACAGAGGAGTGGATGGAGCTGGGTACTGGACAGGGAATGAAATTAGCCGTGAATATGCAATTGTGCAGAGATCTGGCTTACCAAACACCACCCTTTAAACAAAGGACAGCTGACAGCAACGGGCAAAGAGGAAGCCAGAAGCTGTCTTTCTCCAAAAGGTGTGATCTTAGCTGGAGTTCAGCGTGAGGAGGTCTGGCATGTCTCTCCCCTTTACCAGCTCCCCATAAAGCCCCCAGTTCACCTCCCTGCTGAGACTTCTGGCTGTGATGGTGGAGAAACCCACACCCCCGATGCCCACCCTGGCTCACCGTGAAAGGACTGCCTCTCTGGACCACAACATGGAGCTTCATCAAGGCTTAGGCCCTGAACGAAGACCTGCTGTGGGATCTGAGCACAGTGGAGCTTTGTGTCTCGCCGGGGTGGCCATCCAGGGACCACCCCTTGTTGCTTGTCACCCTGCCCCAGTCACCGCGGTGGTATGGAGCTGAGCCCTGGAAGACTTTGCGAAAGGTCCTGTGCATGCTTTCTGCTGGGGAATGGGGCAACCTGGGCAAGCCTGCAGGTAGTACTAAAGGTTACCAAGAGCACAGGCAGCTCAGGAAGTCCCCTGAGGTGAGACCAGGTAGGGACTGGAAGAGTATTTGTTGGAAGTATTTGGTACACTCCCCTATTCCCATATTCTTCCTGTGGCATTTAATTACAGTCATCACTGGAGGCACCGACCTGGAGGAGCATAGCCACTCTGTCATTCTGAAGGTGGTGGCTGGTAACTTGCACCTGGGACCTGCTGTCACCTCCTCCCCCTCCTAATGATATCCCTAAAACTGGGGTCACTGCCCCTGTTGGGCAGCAAGAGACCTGCTCGCACGTAGCTGGGGCAGCAGGCTTTGAAAGGATGTGGATTTGGGGCTCTGCCCAGCCCTGAGTCAGCAGGACAAGCCAGGCTTGAGTCACCTTCCCAGAGAAGGAGGAGGGAAGCCACCGGTGCGTCATGGCCTGCCACATACCACAGGCATTTCCAGGTGCAGGAGGCACCTGGATCCTCAGGACTCCCAGCTGCGGAGCTACTACTGGGGCATCTAAATGGGGAAGAGCAAGAGGGTCCTGGTGTGGGGAAAGTGGGGGAGGGAATAGGGGAACTTAGAAGACTCTCAGCAATGCTTGGTCCATCAGAGCAGATGGGCCATGTCTGGCAAAACTCATTTAAGTACCTGCCCACTGAGAAGACAGTGGTCTCTCCAGGATGCATCCTGCCTTTACCATCCTTGGACCGTCCTTGCCGATGCAGTGGGTGCCTCTTCCTCTTGCTGCAGTGGATGCAGGGGGCCTGTGTGGAGCCCAGATGCACTGTGTGGTGATGTGGTGGGCCCCCATCCTGGCTGTTACGGTGAGGGCAAAGGCTGCAATAGGAGAAGGACATGACAGGTCATGTTACCTGGAGAAGTCATCCCAACCTTGGTGCAGACTCCCTGCGGCAAGCCCCGAGAAGCAGCAGCTCTGTGAGGACAGGAATGAGAAGGGCTATTCAATACCCCTGGCCGTGGAGTGAAGCACTCATTGCAGCCCTCAGGGGAGCAGGACTTACTGTTGGGAAGGTGGTTTGTAACAAGCTGGAAAGGGGCTGGCTGCAGAGTCCGCAGGGCAAGGTGATACCCAAAAGCTGCTTCTCCCTTACTCTGCAAGAGCCACTGGCCGGTATAGGCTTCCCTCACCTGGGCACTGGCACTGGGATGTCGCCTTCGTTGTCCCCCAGCATCTCCTTGAGGGCCTCCGCATTTGCTGAAGAGAGAGGAAAAAGGGAATGTGTCAGCCAAAGCAGTCAGCAAGTCTCCGGGACAGCCCTAGGAAATGCTCACCTTCATTTTGGATGATGCATCTCACAATCTTCTCCACGGTGTCCTCGTTCAGCTCCTCCTCTTCATCTGGAAAGAGAAAACGTGGCACTGAGGGCTGGGAATCGGACACTCACCTCGCCAGTCCATCCCCAGGAGCAGCCACCATCGATAGAGAGGTCAGAGAAGCCTTGTGACCCCCATCATGCCAGGAAGCCCCTGGGGAACACCAGATCCCTCGCCCTGGAAAAGAAATGGCTAAAACAGCAGCCATGTGTGCAGGGAGAGGGGGCTGTGTTGCTCCTTCAGAACTGAGGAGCATCACATGAAATGAGGGGGAAGCAGATTCAAGAAAAGTTGAAAGAGAAGGCTCCTCGTGGGGACGGTCCAGCCCTGGAGCTCCTGGGTGCAGGATGCTGCGGGTGCTAAAAGACTCCAAGGGCAAATGGGACAAGTTCCCAGAAAAGAAACCCGCTGGGTCCTATTAAATACAGAGAAACCATCTCTGATGGAGAAAGCCCCGGAGCTACACGCTGTTAGAAGCTTAAAATAGTATGCTGGGGAAACTTGGCTCGGTGTCTGCTCTGTTGTGGTATTCATCCCCAGCATTCGTCGCAACCTGCTTCTGGCCACTGTTGGAGGCAAGAGGCTTGGCTGGCTGGACCTTCAGCCCAGTCTGTAGTGTTGTATGTTCCTGTGAGCAGGTCAGAGTTGTGGTCTGGTGGGCAGCTGCCTCAAAAAGCATGGTCAGGGGCTGCCTCTGCGCTCCTGGAAGCCCACAGAGATGTTTCCCTGGGCTGTGGCAACTTCAGCGGGCAAAGCCAATCCTGCAAGGTTCAGACTCTGTCTCCATGGTCAAGTCATCGAAGCCAGAGGAGCATATCCAAGGATGCTTGGAAGCTCCCGCTGCATCCGTGGGCAAGCTGAGGGAGCCATGTTTCCCTCCCATGCATAAGAAGTGGCAGCGGGAGGTGCTGACCCTCCCAAGTGCTGCCCATGGCATAGAGGAGCCAGGGAAGTTACGTAGCACCACTTGATTGTTTTCAGGCAAGGGAGCAGCCAGAGGAATGAGTCTTCCCCATTTCAGCAGAGACTCATGAAAGCACTAAATGACAGAGCTTGCTTGGACTGAGCTTGGACCGCAACATCGAGCTTGCGCCCCACACTTGATGCTGCGGTGACTTCCCAATCCTACTGCCCCAGAGCTGCTTACGATGGCCTGAAGTGATGGAAAAACCCCTAAAGGTCCCCTTTGTCCCCATGGACTAGAAGAGCACATGACTGATGGCAAACACCACGCCGGACTCCTAACACCAAAGGGGCAGAGGGAGAGCTCATGCCCTGGCTGGGGATGCTTTCCTTGTAGGCGACACAGGTTATAATTCAGGCGCTGGGGTTTCAGCAGGTCCTGGCTGTTGATCAGAATTATCTTTTGGTGATAACGCCACTTTGGGAAGGGCCAAATGCTGGCTCCCACCTCCCTGGCACCACCAGCCTTCACCAGCCTGCGGAGCCAGTAGATCGGAGGGTTCTCCGGGCTGCATGCTCCTGATCCCCGGTGAACACCGCGCTGCTCTCGCCACCCCATCCCTTTTTCCCAACCCAGCGGCACATGATGGGTAACCCTCCCAGCTCACATCCCAGAAACGTGTTTAAGGAGCACGTCAGCGCAAGGCAGCACCTAAGCCCCCGCTGACCCCCATCACCCCTGCACTCACTGGCCTGGAGCTCCGCCAGCACATCTTTGTTATCTGGGTCGAGCTCGTCCCGGAAAGTCCGGCACCGGTAACCCTTCTTCTTCAGGACATGGCAGACCAGGAAACCCACCAGCCCCATGATGAAGAAGACAAGGACAAGGAGGAAGACCATAGACAGGCTGTGCTGGGGGTCTGACTCCCCATCGTCGGTGCTGTTCTGGTCTGACATACGGATCTAGAAGGGGGAAGGTGGATCAGAGACCCTGGTGCTCACCCCCAGCCAGGCTCTCTGTGCCCATCCTCCTCCTCCTCCCGTCCGCCTTGGGCAAGAGCCAGCTCCCAGCTCC
>NW_010535881.1:0-1049 GCF_000687285.1 Phaethon lepturus
AAAGGAAGGAATCAAGAGAAAAGAAAGGAAGAAAGAGAAAAAGAAATTAAGAGAGGAAGAGAAGAAAGAAAGAAAAAGAAAAGGAAGGAAGGAAAAGAAGGGAGGGAGGGAGAAAGAGAGAAAGAGAGAAAGAGAGAAAAGAAAGAGAAAGATGAAGAGCAGGAAGGAAGGAAGAGAAAAAGGAAGAACCAGAGAAAGCAAGAAGCGAGGGAAGCGGGAAAGGGGAGGCGGAGGGGAGCGGTGGTGCTGACTGGGGACCCCCAGGGTCCCCGGGAGCGTCACCCCGGGTGAGGGCCGCGCCGCTGCCTCCCAGTCCCCCGGGCACGGCTCCCCTCCCAGCACAGCTAATCCAGACCCCAGCTAATCCTGCCGCGGCTCACCGCGAGCTCGTTGCGTTTTGTTCACTTCTCAAATGCATCTAGAATTAATTAAAAAAACCCAACAGTAAATTCACCCTGTGGCAAAAGCATTCGGCTTATTCCCCTGGGTGTGCTGGCGGGGCGAGGGCGAAGCAGCCTTTTTTGTCTCCAAACGCTCATCAAAAAAGACAGAAAACCTGAACGACTGTAGCCGGCGTGGTCAGGAGGAAGACTTGGGATGGGTGACCAGGCTGGAGTTTGGCAGCCAACCGGACACGTCAGCTCTGCGAGGCCACTTCGGTCCCGTTTGACTTCCAGTGACTATAAGGTTATAAATATTAGCTGTTAATATTAACTGTTCCTGCCTATTTTACTCTTCCCCGTGGCTGTAAGGAGGGAGAGGATCTCGTGCCGGCTGGCCCCGCCGCTCGTGCCGCCGGCCCCAGCCGGGTGCGAGCAATCGCTTGGTCTGCCAACACACCAACAAATACCTGTGGTGCTTGAAAAATCGGCTTTTGGGATAAAAAATGGTGATGCCTGAATTGCAGCGGGTAGAAATACGTTATCTGGTGTCTGGGACGGTGCCGCACGTGGGTCTGTCTCCAGCACCCGGGAGGTTTGGGCGGGTTGTTGGTGCCCCTGCTTGTGGCGCGGGGATTCTGCGGGGATGCCCACGTCCCAGGCCGGGTT
>NW_010535882.1:0-203 GCF_000687285.1 Phaethon lepturus
AAGTTTCTGCCACATTTGTTCTCCCAGCTCCCACCACTCCATTATTGAAAATAACGTGTGAGCGTCTTTAAAATGTCCCAAACGTTGTCCTAATTTGATCAGCTTAATAAGCTGTTTCACCGTTGTCTCGATCCCTCTCTTAGAGAGTATACTTGCGAGCAATGAAGCAGCTGCCTCACTCCCCATGATGACAGACTAACCTT
>NW_010535883.1:0-250 GCF_000687285.1 Phaethon lepturus
ACCTGCTACCACCTGGGGACGATGCCGCTCCACCCCAACCGGAGCACCGTTAGGGCTGTGCAAATTGGCGCCAGCCTTGTGGTTGGGGTGTTAGGAGCAGGGAGGCTCCCCAGGAAGGTGGCCAGCAAGAGATGTGGGTTGCTTCTGCCTTCATCCTTCTTTATCTTCTCTTCCGGGCAGATGCTGGAGACGGACACTGAGAAGCCGGGGCAGATGCACTCGGAGGACGGGAAGGCGGCAGCAGGTGATG
>NW_010535883.1:368-628 GCF_000687285.1 Phaethon lepturus
ACCCTGCGCCATCGCCGATCGGCGGCTCGACAGCACCTTCAGCCAGAGCACAGGAGGCATGGTAGGCAGCACCACGGACGGCGAGGATGAGGAGGAGGAGGAGGAAGAGGAAGATGAGGATGAGGAGTATGAGGAGGAGGACAGCGATGAGCACTACTTGGAGAGGAACGAGGCGAAGCGCAGCAGCATGATCGAGACGTCGGGCTGTCAGCCCGTCTACACGCTGAGCGTGCAGAGCTCCCTGCGGCGCCGCACCCACA
>NW_010535884.1:0-241 GCF_000687285.1 Phaethon lepturus
ACATGGCCACGTGTCTCCAGTGGGGTCCCAGTGCCTCAGGGCAGGACACAGCCCCCCACCCACCCTGCGAGGCATCGCTGCGGGTGGGCTGGCACGGGCGATGCTCCGGGAAGGGGTGAGGCTGGGTTCGGCAGGGAGCGGGCGGGAGATGCCGGCGCTGGCTCCTGTGGGGTGTCCTGCAGGGGGAGAGATGTCCCCAGGGCTGGGCCAGCTCACCCCGTGTCCCAGCCGGGCCTGGCCA
>NW_010535884.1:329-753 GCF_000687285.1 Phaethon lepturus
AACGGTGCTCAGAGCCAAGCAGGAGGCATGGGGCGCCCATGCTGCAGCGAGGCGTGCGACGTGCCCGGCACTCACCCTCTCTTGCACCACTGCAGCCCCCATGCTGTGCAGCAGGCCACACCACGGGCCCACCTGCGGCCCAAGTCCCTGCAAACTTATTTCAGACATTTAAAAACACAGAACAATTTGTATTGAGGTTATACTGAACGCTAGAGCTTCCCACAGAAGTACTTTATCATGTTCAAAAATATTTAATCCCAGCAATTTTCACATTGTTCTTATAAAAACAGACATGTATGAAGGGAAATGAAATGCTTAGTACATTTTTGGCACATTTTTTTTCTTTTTTTTTTTTTTTTAACTTTTACAAATTACAAACACACCTTCTTTGTTTTTAACGTAAAAAAACTTAATTCTCAGCTTG
>NW_010535885.1:0-385 GCF_000687285.1 Phaethon lepturus
CTGCTGCTGCACCCCCCCACCCCACTGATGCTATCGTGGCTGCACTGCTGGGGGGAGGGCGGGGAAATGGGAAAAGTAGGAAAAGTTTCTCTGTTGGCAAGAAGTGACTGTTAGTCTTAGTTCTGTTCATGGTAAAGCTAGTGGATTTTTGCCTCCTGTAAAGAAGCTCTGGTCCTATTTATTTTAAGGTCTCTTATTTTGGGGTACCTCCCTGCAAAGTCACCTTCCTGCAGCTCCCTGGCTTGGTAGGCACTGGGGGACTCGGTGGTCCCACATGCTGTGGGTCTCACTAGTGGGGTGGAGCAGAAGCTGCCGTGACAAATCCCCTCAGAGAGCGTCGCAAGGTCAGGCGCCTGCCAGGAGCGGGAGCTGCCATCTTCTGCCC
>NW_010535885.1:400-3261 GCF_000687285.1 Phaethon lepturus
CTCCTCTCCCGGCTGCGGAAACCCTTCGTGTTGCTGAGAGGTGCCCTGTACCCTAGTTGCACTTATGGAAATGACATGCTGTGTGTCTTTTTTTGTTGTTGTTGTTTGTTTGTTTAACACTATTTCTGGTTCTGAGAAATAAAGTGGTGATGATATCTGTTAACTGTAACCCTCTATGGATTAACATTTCTTTTTAAAAGCAAGCCTAGAGTTTGTATTAAAACCCACTCTTAGCTAGTACTGTATTTATTTAATGGCTGTGTGGATAATGTGCGAGCATGGGGGCAGGCTTGCTGTCGCGTGACACCTGGAATAGCTGATGCAGACACAGCTTTCCTGGCTGCCCAGAGCAGCCCGCTTCTGTGGAGGCTGATAGTCGTGTGCATGTGGCAGTGTCTAGGCAATCGGACCGTAGACCTTCATAACATGTCTTTTAAGTAAAAAAAAAACAACAATTCTAAAAAAACTGAGCAACTTCTGTTGATGTGCTGTAAGTAGCATGTGTTCGACCTAGCGAATCGGCTGTTAATCTTCTGGATGAAGTAACTTTACCCTGGCTCTGAGTTTATTATTACCTAGAGTAGATGAACCTGGATGCTTGTCAACTGGTTTTATGAGGGGGTTTTTCACTCTGTTGTGGAATGTGGAAGCAGTGTGCTTTAGTGTTGTGCTAATGGGGGTGCAGGTGTGTCCCGTGGCTATGCTGGGGTACCTTGACCTCAGGTGGGTGGGGGGCAGCTGGCCACAGCCTTGCTGTTGTGGAATGGACCCCCAGGATTTCTCTTCCTCCTGTAAAGTGACTGTTGCTGTCAGTGAGGTGGGGATGAGGGGTTTCCTTTCTGCTGCCTAGCATGGTGGTTGCTGTGTCTGTATCAAAGTGTCTTGTTCTCTCCCTCTTGTTTTCTCCAGGACCAGCATTCTGTAAAACCCGAGAGTGCGTTGTATTTATTAGAAAAATGCAGAACTTGTGATACTGAAAAGAGCAGTGCAAACCCAATATCTGATTAAACTGGTTCCCTGTTGAATGCTGTCGAGTGTGCTGTGTCTTGTCACCTCACCAAACCTACTGAATCTGGCAGCGGTCTGCAGGAGCAGGCTCTCTGGTGGCAGCTTGGAGTCTGGGCTTGGTTTTCTCTGAGCAGGGAAGGACAAGTAAAACACCAGGTCTGGCCTAGCAGTGGTCCTGCCTGCCCTTCACTTGGACAAGAAGTCTTTTCCTACCCCGGGAGCAGACAAAACCCTTCTCCAGCTCTTCTCCCTGCTATGGGAATGCCATGTTGTCTGGCTGCTCTGTCACCAGCACCAGGAAGACTGACCTGCCCCTGGGCTGGGAGCAGCAGATGAGTGAGGCTGGATCCAGGACCTTCCCCCAGTGCTGGAGGTGCTTTCCCCACCTGATGGGCTGCCCCATGACTCCTGGGGTGACCTTGCAGGCAGGTAGGCAGAGATGGGCTTCTGGAGGTTGGATGGGAAAAGCTGATCCTGATGGGGAAGGAGGAGGCCTGGAGATACAGTGCTGTTTGTTACTCTGACACCCTCTCCTTTTGCTGGGTATCTCCCAGTTTGCTGTCCTGGTGTCTGGTGTGCAAGGCAGAGTTGCTCCCTGCTTGGGTTTGGGGAAGGAAGGGTTGCGGGAAGCTCAAACTGCTTCCAGTGGGGTCAGGGTTGGGTGCTGGCAAGGTCTGTGCTGGGCTATGGGAGGTGTAGGCCAGGACTGGAGCTGCTGGGCTGGTCTCTGTAGGGCAGGATGCTACCTCCTGCCCTACCAAACATGTTGTCCAGAACAAAAGGCACAGTATTAAGCAGTTGGGGGTGTCCTGGGGCAAGGGACAGGTTGGGCTGCTACCCTGCACCCCTGGGGCTGAGTAGCTCTGTAGCTGCCCCAGCTGTCGCATGGCTCTGCCCAGGCTGGTGGGGTGATGCCTGCAGCTGTAACTAGGAGCTGGTGGCTGTGTGCTGGTGGCACATGTAGTGCCCTCGACACTGAGCTCCAGCTGGGTTCTGAACTTCCTCTGCCAGCCATGTGATGGACCAGCTGGGAAAGCCGGGCTGTTGTAAGGCAGACCAAAGGAAATCCTGTCTGTCTGGCCAAGTGTTGCTGAATTGCTTGGGCTTTATCACCTCTTAAACTTCATAGCTGAACATCATTGTGACTGTAAGAGTGGAAGTCTTGGTCTTTATTAGAAAAGCTGGAAGGGACTTTGCCACTGTGAAGCCTGCAGCTGTAGGGATGGGTCTCGTGGCTTTTTGGAGCAGTGTTGCTGGTGCTGGCTTTTCTGAATGCTGTGTAGCACCAGAGCAGTTGAGCTCATAAAATGTGAAGGACTTGGCCGAGTAGAGCCTTCACAGAGGTCACATGAGCCTGAAAGGGTCTCTGTTGGCCTTTGCTTCCTTGATGGAGAGGGCAGGGAGGCTGCAGGGCTCTTCCCCTGCTTCCTCTTGGGCATTTGAAGGTGGGACAGGCACAGACCTGTAACTGAAGCTGTCTGCTGCAGGTAGGAGCCTGCTGTGCATCTTGCCACATGCAGCAGCATCTCCACCAGCTGTGTACCACAGCTCTGGGACTGGCTGTGTTTGGGTTATGAGACTGGAGTCACTGGTGCTTGGAAGTCCTTGGGGCTTGGGTTTCTCCAGAGCCTGGCCCTTGTGGTTGGCAGCACCCATGGAAGCTTGCTTGGGGATGCGCCGGCATCCGCAGCTCCCAGCAGTCCCAACCTGTGAGGTAAGATGCTGCCAGCCCCTCTGATGGAGAAGTGAGGGCTGCAGCTGTGGACCAGCATGGTGTGTCACTCTGCTGCCTTCCCTCTGCCCTCACCTGCCCCATACCTGCCTGCAGGAATGGCAGTGGCAGGTACACTCTG
>NW_010535885.1:3292-4432 GCF_000687285.1 Phaethon lepturus
CTTTTCAGTTGAGCAGTTTGCCTTCTGGGTCAGTGCTGAGGGCAGAGCCGTGCTCTTGCTGAGCCACAGTTGGTCTGGCTACCCCTCGTGGGGAGCAGGGAGACCCCTCCACCTGCAGCCATGTGTGCTCCAGGCAGCTGCTTGGGTTGGAAGCATGACTGCTGCTGATGGGGAGATGTGCCAGAGCTCTGTGATGGCATCCTCTCCAGCCCTCTGAAACCTGCAGTGTCATCTACTGACTGAGGAGACAACTGCAGGTGAGTGCTGGAATGCAGCAGCACTTTCCTGGTACCCTGGGTTGCTGGCAGGTGGTCAAGCTTGGTGTGAGACTTGTGTGGGCAGGGGGATGGTGGCTGCCCTGACCTAAATGTAGACCTGGAGGGAGGCTGCAGCCCCCCAGCAGCTAGAACATGGCTGGTCTCTTCCAGGAGCACAACTGGCTTCTCTTGCTCAGTTCAGCTGATGGGCCTTTCTTTGGGGAGAAAAACTTGCTTCCCTTCTCCATGCTTGTGCTCTGAGGGGCATAGGGATAGAGCGGCTGGGGAGGGACTATGCTCTGGAGGAAGGGCCCTGCTGTCACCTGGGGTTGTGGCTGTCCCCAGGCACCAGCTGGCTGCTGTCCCTCTGGCCCTTCCTTGCCAGGGCCCTGTGCATTGGGCTGGTCAGTGCTGTGCTCCCCCAGCACTGGGAGCATGTTGATGCTTTGGGTGAAGCCCCTCAGAGCGGCCAGCAGCAGCTCTGGGTGATGGTCCTACTTGATGTGCTGGAGGCAGCTCAGCAAGGCCCTGGTGTGAAGCTGTTACTAGTAACTTGGGTGAGGGCAGCACAGCCCTACTCTGGGCTTGCCCACTGCCAGCCTGCAAGGTACAGCATGACTATAGCACTGCTGCTCCCTGCCCTGCTGCTGAGAGCAAATGGGTGGGCTGGGTGCCTTCTCTCTCCCTTGCCTGCAGCCCCACTGTAAGCTGGGGTTCCCTGGTGGGTGATGAGGGGGCGGTGTTGAGCTCATCCCTTGCCCCATGTGCCTGTGGCCAGGCAGGATGAGATGGCCCAGATTCGCAGGCAGGGCTTTACGCAACCTGGCAGGAGCTATAAATAGGCACTGCCAGGGACCGAGGGGTGGCTTGTAGGCGTGCACAG
>NW_010535886.1:0-3308 GCF_000687285.1 Phaethon lepturus
GAGCAACACCAGTAATCAATGAGTGGCATTTGGCTGGAGGCAGATTGGGAAGGATTATAACCTGTTCGACGGGGCAGCAAATGAGTCTTTTATTCTGAAGCTCTGAGTATTGACAGATGTCCTAATATCATGTTGCAAGTTCAGTTTATCCCTAATGCCACTGCCACAGGAATGGTGGAGGGATTAGCACTGACAAAACACTGTTTTTCCTTATGATACACCGGATCAGCTGTGCCTGCTCTGGCAGGGAGCAGGTTCCTCCCCGAGGCCTCTCCATCCACCTCTCTGCGTGCCACGTTCCCGGTAGCTGGGACAGGCTCTGTAGCACTCCGGTTCCCAGGCAATGAAAAAGAAGAGTCCCTAGTTTGGGGAGCGCGCGCCGTACCGGCGGGGATCTGCTGCCATGACTTGGCTAACGCGATCCTGGTGAACGTCAGGAGGGGAGCAGTAATGCAGCAGGCTTTTATTGATTTATGCCTAGAAGGTGTGAATGTGCAGCTCTCTGCCTGTCCTTCCTGCCCCCGAGGGCTCGCCTGGGCCTTGGACAGGGGTGTGCACATCCCATCCCTCCTCCAGAAACAAAGGTGAAATCCCAGGGATTTCACCCAAGCTCTGCAGGGTCTGCTCCAGGCTCTGGCACTGCTTCCTTGTTGGTCAGGGCAATATTAAAGTTTGCCTGGCTTATTTCAATACCTGATCCTAGCTGGAATCTCAGAGCGGGGAAGGCAGATAGCTCATCCAGCTCTAGTGCTAGAAACATACGGGAATCTTCTGTCTAAACCAGACGTTATGGGAGGGAGGAAAGAAATGCAGAAGCCTACACAAGAAAGTCACAGACTGAGGTTTTGAGAGTTGGTACCAGCTTTGTCCCAGGGAACCAGCCACGTGGCACATCTGCGTGTCCAGGCAGAAGTCAGGGATGAGGAGGGGGGGAAAAAAGGCATTGGGGCCAGGCAGCAGGTACCGGGAGCAGCTTCGCTCCCGCTCACCACGCACCAGTCCCAGCAGAGCCGTCTACACGAGGCTGTTGGCCAGCGCAGCGGAGAAGCCTTCCAGGCTTCCTGCAGGACCTTCCTCCCAGGGGCCACCCTGCCAGGGTGGTTTGCCCTAGAAGGGGCATGCTGCGAGCTGGGTACAGGAGCTTCTACCAGCCCTTTTCCTCTACATGTACACGACCCTCACCACACACATGCTGATTTATCACTTAAAAAAAGTCATGCTGAGCAACCATAATGCAAACAGAAGTGTGAACATCTAGCAGATAGGGCTCTGGCTTGTGGAAATAGCTGAGAAGTCTCTGAAGAGCAGCCCCAGCTCCCTGGCTGCTTGGAAATAGTGCCTTAAACTAGAAGGCGAGCACACTGCCCACCCTTCCTTGGGCACTGCAGGGCTGGGGCTGGCTGCCCCAGCAGCGGTGCCTGCAGAGCACTCCCCAGTGCCAGCACTGCAGCTCATGGGCTAGTCTCACATGGCTACACCCCCACTTAAAATCAGGCAGGTTTTAGCTTCCCAGCAGGAAGGCTCAACAGGTGCCACCATGCTCACTCCAGCCCTGCACCCCACAGCCAGGCGGGTTGGGGTACGTTGACTGATGAGACTTGATTTTCCCCTTTATCAACATCCCACCCCACAGCGTGGAGAGTGGGTGCAGGTCCCTTCCCATTGGGGAGAGGCGGGGCAGGAGTCCTGGTTTGCAAAGGAAACTTGAATTTTCTCAGTGTCCCTTCTGTGAGCAAAACACAATTTCACCAAGCCGTGAACAGACAGAGCTACATACCAGGAGACGAGGGGTGCTGGCCCAGGGCTGCTTACATGGGAAGCATTCACTACCACATGTAAACTTGATTTCCAACTAATTGATTAAAATTGGTCTCCTTTCCTGTTACCCTAAGCAACCCCATTGATGTGCTCAGAAGGTGACCTCATCCCTTAGAGCTGCTGTGGGCAGCCGGGCACAGCCAACCTGCCCATTCCCATCCTGCTTTCTTGCTGCTCTCCCTTCAGCTCTTGCTTCCTGCTTTTACTGCCCAGTGCTGACCCGCTGCCTGGCCTTGGAAAGCGTGGGCAGCCCCTGCCCGTAGGGGATTTCTCCAGCGCGGGAATGTCACAGTCAGGTTTACCGGGGGGTGCCAGGCTTTGAGACCCCCCCGGAGAAGCGGGGCTGCGTTCAGAGCACGCACCAGTTGGCAGTGCCCTGGAAAAGGTGCGGGTGAGCGCCAGCATGGAAGCACGGGACAGTTTCCAGAGCACATTGCAGTGAATTTGCAGCTGCCTTCAATTTTATGGGGTTTGAGGTGGGCTGGCAGGGAGGGGGCAGAGCCCAGAGCTGCTGCCCTGATGCACAGCCCTGGCAGCGTAGACCTGGGCGACCCTGCGGCGCGAGCTGAGCAGCCCTGGTCCCAGCAGGGAGCAGGGTCACACACGACCAAACACACCAGGTCCCTGTGTTTTGCTCAATTAATAAGGAAGAGATTGTGTCCCTCCTGTCAGCCATGACCGCGCAGGGGATGTTCCCAGGAAAAACAAGGCTCCATCTTGCAGCACCCTGAGCGCCAGAGCCAGGCGTGGGTCTGCTCCCCGCACGTGCCTCGGCTCCTCTCCATCCACGTCCCCCCAGGGTCACACACACTCGGACACGGAACAGAGGATGGAGCAGGGGAGCTTTTCTCAACTCCACCTGCAACCCAGGTGCCATCAGCTGGTTCTGAAATAAGCTGTAGCTCTTTGGAACAGATGATATCTCCACTTGGGGTTCAAAACCAGCACTTGGTGTTCAGCTGACTACAGAACTGAGGCTGCACACAACTCTAGGATCCCATTCATGCCTCCTCAAGGCTTAATTCTATTTTTTAAAGAGTTTAATGCACCCTACCAGAGTTCGAGTAAGATGCAGATGGCCACACTACTGGCTTGCACTGGGGCCCCGCAGGTGAGCCCTGTGCCCCCGCTGCTCTCCCCAAGCGACCGGCACGCAGAGCATAGACGCGTTAGAGCCTGCCAGGAGCCAGCGGCTCCAAAATAACAGACACTGCTTTAAAAAGAAAGATGGTTTGTTTTTCTTGCATAAAATCCTCTTGCTGGTTGCCGAGGGAAGCTTGTCCCCAGAGCGGAGTGACTGTATCATGCAGGAGTTTATAAATATCAGCGTGCTGTCGGTTGCGCCCGCGCCCCGTCTCGCTGCGCGCCGGCCGGCAGCTCGCCCCGTGGCGAGAGGTTTTGCTGGCAGCTGGCAGCATCCAGCTGTCAGGCAGCGAGGAAGCAGCCCTGCCTGTTCCCACTCGGCAGCAGCAAGGAGGGGGTGGCTGCGT
>NW_010535886.1:3348-5285 GCF_000687285.1 Phaethon lepturus
CGTACGGAGAGGCGCGTGGGCCCCCTCCCCCTGCCTGGGAGAGGCATGCAGGCAGCTAGGGACCCTGGCCGATGCGCCGAGTGGCATCCTCAGATGAATCCTTCCAAAAACCTCACCACCCATTTTTTCTGCTCCTTTGGTGCTGGGAGAACAGCAAATCAGGGAGCCAGGCTTTGGCTCACCGAGCGAGGAGGGGCTGAGGGGCTGGCAGAGCACCGCTAGGCATTTAAGAGCTCATCAGCTGGGCGCGTTGGGCTGATTTAGAGCTCTAAGGCATGCCCTGGTGGGTCTGTAAATGCTTGCGACGCTACCCATGCATTTTGCACTTGCTCATTAACCCCTCGTAAGTTTGCTCGGTGTGTTAACCTCAGCAGCCTGGTCACAAACCAAGGCTGGCTGGTGTGATGCGCCGGCAGCGTGAGCGGAGACGGGCTGCAAGAGCGAGGCTGCTGCTCCTGGGCTGCAGGAGGCAGCCGGGCGAGGCTTACAAAGTCCTGGCCTTACCCAAGCCTGCCCAGGGCACCAGGCACGCTGTCCATGCCCATGGACAGGAGAGGAGCTGTGATGCAGGAGCGTCTGCTGTCACCCCTCCAAAGGCAGCGTCGCAGCCGGCTGGGACGGGCTAATGAGGGTTCGTCAGCCCTGCAGCCCAGAGAGCTGGCTCGGTCATGGGAGCAGCCCGAATTCCAGGTGTGTGGCAGAGGCAGTGCCGCACCAGGGGAAACGAGACTTTGGGCTTATGGCCTAAAGGGGTTTGAGCTGGGGTCGTTGAGCAAGGAGAAGCCTGGGACCTTTTGCAGCCATACCCTGCGTGTTCCTCGTGTAAAGGAGAGCCGTGCCTGAAACGCACCGTGAAACCTCTGGGAAGATACCAGTGTGTTCTTGCAAGCCTGGGGGATCCACTTGTGCCGGGTGCTGCACAAGCAGCCAGGCCTGCTCAGAGCTTCTGATAGACAGATTATCTTGATTTTACATCTGACAGCTTCCATCCTGCGCTTACCTGAGAGGGTAACGCAGGCTGCAAGCGGGAATCCATCAGGGTTCAGTCAAGGCATCCTCCATCACAGCCCAAGTCACCCCACCATCCCCTCCTGCTTCCCCTTCAAAACCAAACCACTCATCCCTTCCGTCGTGGGGATGTGCTGACGGCTCTGAACCACGCGCCCGAGAGGGGTCTGTAACAGCGTCAGCAGCACATCCACGACAGGAGCGCATCCAAAGGCAGGAAAGCGAAGACCCCAGCGGAGCAGCGAGCTGCGGTCGCTGCCGTGACGCGCAGGAGAAGCACGCCTGCCGATGGCCTCAAGCCCGCTTCCAACTCCCATGGACTCAGCACGAGCAAGACCTGACCCTGAGAATGGCTGCAGTTTGTGCTCTCTGCTGAAATTTATTTTAAATGCTGTTCTCCAAGAGCATTTATGAAGCAATTTGCTGTTCAGCCTGGCTAGGAAGAGCCCTGAGCAGGCTCGTTCATTCAGCACCTGCAATATTGACTCTTCTCTTTACTGCAGCATTAGAGAGCATTTGTCATCTCTAAAATGAATAACTTTTCCTCTCCTGGGAAGGGGGAGAAGGCTTGCTTCACTACTGACATTTCACATACCCAGCCCACAAACCTGCTTGGAATCCCAGATGATGCTCTGGAAATAAAACCAGGGGCTTCGGTGTCTTTGCTGTGTCAGCAGAGCAGGGCCCGCGACTCACCTGGTCCTCCTCACGCCCTAAACTTGCCCAGTACCTCTCAAGCCCTGCCCTCCGCACCCCTCCGAGGATGCCCTGCTCAGCCACAGCCTCCCGGCAGCGTGAGGGCGGGAGGAGCAGAACGGCTGCCAGAAAGCCAAGGGCACCCAGTGGGCAGCGGCGAAGGCGGAGCAGGACCAGCCGTCCCTGCCCAGCGGCTGAGCCGGCTGCCGGCCCACACCGCTGCCGAAATGCCC
>NW_010535886.1:5316-5926 GCF_000687285.1 Phaethon lepturus
CTGCCGGCTCACACAGCTGCAGAACTGCCTGTGGTCCAGGGGGAGGAGAGCCTGGGGGATGCTCTCACCTCCGCCAGGTACCAGCTACGGTGCCACGTTACTGACGTACAGTCCGACACCAACTGCAAGTCTTACTCAGATCCCTCAAGAACAAGTCACAGCCTCTGCTCTCAAGCCAGAGGAGCCCTTAAAAAAGGAAATCCCCCCCAAAAAATCAGAGCAAACCACCCAGCAGCACCAGACTAAGAAACCAGAAGCTCAGACTTGCCAAGTCGTCGTCTAGAGACTGACAAGCAAGGCTTTCCCCTCCTGTCCTGGAGATCACAGCATATTCAACTAACATCTGCCTGTTTGTCTTTTGAGCTTTCAGAAGTGTTTTCAAGCCTTTCTCAGGAGGTCTAGGCACCAGGAATGCTTTCCTGGGGGAATTTCAGCCTTTGTTAGCAGGGCTGCGTTCCCAGAAACAAAAGCAAGAGAAGCAAGATTTGGAAGAACAGAGCCATAAGCATTCCCTTTCCGAGGGACCGGACAACCCGATACGCAAACCATTGCACCACTATCGTTGCATTACTCCTGAACCCCCTTGCCTGGGGAGGAACCACTCCCAGCC
>NW_010535887.1:0-4695 GCF_000687285.1 Phaethon lepturus
CCCACCCAGCCGTCCTACCCCGTCCAGTCCCCCGCCAACCCCGCCGTCTACCCACAGACTATGCCCCTTCCGCAGCCGCCGCCCTACACAGATGCACCTCCGGCTTATTCCGAGGTAAGTGGGACGCTTCTCTCAAGGTTTTATTTTCCTCTGGTGCTCCTCCCAAAGAAGAAATAAATAAATCTCTGAATAACTTTATAGCTGCAACCTTTTTTTTTTTTTTTTTTTTTCCCCTGGAGGATTTGTAAGCTGCTGGTATCGCTGGGCAGCGGTCGCTTCCCAGATTCTGTTTTATGAGATCTGAAGCATCCATTCAAAATGGCAAATGTTCAAAGCTTCCCCTTGAGTTAAGATGACAAATTTAGCTCGCCTGTAGCTGTAAAACCCATCTGCGATAATCTCTCTTAGTTGAATTCTTGCAGGCAGTGGGGGAAAACTGTCTCTAACAGCAGGAAAAATGTCCTTTTACCGTGCCCCGAAGTAAACACGCAGGGAAGGGGATTCCCGTGTGCAAGCAGGAGGGTGAAAGTCTATGTCGGGGCGAAGTGCTTTGACAGCAAAGCTGAATAAACAACTGGGCGTGGGGAGTGACGAGTCTCTAAACTCGCTTGCATGGCTTTTTTTCCAGCTTTACCGTCCCAGCTTCGTGCCTCTGGGGGCTGCCACCGTACCTACGATGTCTGCGGCGTATCCGGGCGCTTCCGTCTTCGTGCCCATGGCCCAGTCTGTGGCCGTGGGTCCGATCGGCTCGTCGGTCCCGATGGCGTATTATCCCGTGGGACCAGTGTATCCTCCGGGCTCGACAGTGCTTGTTGAAGGTGGCTTTGATGCTGGAGCGAGGTTTGGGCCTGGTGGAACAGCCAGCATCCCTGTAAGTATAGACGTATCCTCAAAACCCCTGCGTGCTTCGGTGCTGCAGGTTTGCAGACGGTAGTCAGGGAGATGATGTCCTTTGTTTTCTGAGAAAAACATATTTCTTACCCGATCTATCATTTGGGACAAGAGTAGGCTCCTACTTTCATGCTGAGGGTTTGCTGTCTCTGGCCAATCTGTGGCTCTGGAGCCACGTAGGCTTGCGGGTGGTTCTGGCTCATCAAAACCATCGTGTGGCCAGTACTAGCCCTGATTTGGCCTGGGGGCCATGGTGTAATGCACTTTGCAGGGAGGCAAGCCAGTAGGGCTGCTTAACGACCTGACTTTCCCTAGCCCCAAATGTGGGCTTGGCCTCTTTCCACGCTACGGTGGAGCTATGGGAGGTTCCTGCTCCCCTGGACTTTCCCACGTGAAGATCTTGTTCCACAGCTCACAGGCTCCTCTGCGTGGGCAGAAAGCCAGGTTCAGCGTCTGGGCTGCGGGCTCTGAAAAGAGAGGGCAGGGCACGGACGAGGAACTGAGCGTTTCCCCGCAGCTCCCGGACTCTTGTGTCTCAGTCTTCGCTCGGTAGCGAGCGACAGGGACATCGACTGGGAGGTTTCTGGGTCCCTGCAGCCCACGGTGGCTTTGTCTCAGCTGCCGGCATGGCACTGACCTCAGCTAATCCTCCTGCCTCTCCTGTCTCTGTCTTCCAGCCCCCCGCTCCTGGCTGTCCCCCCAATGCCGCCCAGCTGGCTGTAATGCAGGGAGCCAACGTCTTGGTGACGCAACGGAAGGGCAACTTCTTCCTGGGAGGCTCAGACGGTGGCTACACTATCTGGTGAAGAAGGAAGGGGAAGGGGGGAGAGGGGGGGCTACATTTGTGTAAGGAAAGACATCACATACTGTCAGCACTTCTCACGATGTAACTGCTTTAGTCCATATTAACCTGAAGTTGCCGATTAGACACGCAGCGGTGAGGTGTCTTCCTGGTTTGGTGCCCGGCCCTGCAGGTGCGTTCAAGCGAGACAAGAAACCCTGTTAATGATAGCAGTGCCTCTGTTAAAATGGGGAGGGGGGGATTAATTCGCGCAATGAATGCGAGCTCAGCAGCCCTGCCTCTTCCTTTCATTTCGCTGGAGTAATACCGCAGCGCTGAGCTTTTATTCATACCTGTAGACTGGCTTTGGGGAGGGCGAGAGAGCAGAGCCAGTTTCGCCTTCCCTTTGCGGTCGTGCCCGTCCGCCGGACCCAGAGCCACAGACCAGCCGGGTTTCCCCAGCGAAGGCGCTGGATAGAAAAGCGAGGCAAACTTCACTTCCCAGGAGCAGGGAGGGCACCTTGGCGCTTCTTTCTTCCTGACCTCACTCTAGAACGGATCCCTGGAAGCACTCCGTGCTCACATTTGCCCGTCGTTTCCCTCCAGGAAGGTATGCAGCTGGTGTGTATCATGGGATTTTTTTTATACACTCCAAGTAATCTTGGATTTCTTTGCACATTAGATCTAATCAAAGCCATGCTTTGGTGCCAGAAACACAATGCAACTCATGTTTGAACATTTCATTCGATGCTAACTAGGCTTTTAGGACGATGCTTAATAAACAAACAACTTTTTTTTTTCTTTTTCTTTTTTTTTTTTTAAATTCATCCTGGTGTCTTGACACCAAAACTCCTTAAGGCTGTTGTTCAAACAGAGAGGCTGGTTACCATCTTGTACAAGGGTGTGTAGCAACCGTCAATCAACACACAAATTAGCTCGGTTAATGGGTTGTTCTATGAATGCATACTTTAAAAATGACTTGGGTATAATGAAGTCTTATTAGGGTTAAGAAGAATATTTCAGGGATCCTCAATGTTTTTTTTTTTTGTTTTGTTTTATGGAGAAAAATATCAGATTCAAATATATTTTATCTTGAGGTTTCAGTTTAATCTAAATCTGTGTCTTGTATATGTTGTGTTTAACCATACAACTGACTGTTATGAAAGTTCAGCATTACGTCTCTCTCTGTATACACTGTGGTGCACTTAACTTGTGGATTTTTTTATACTAAAAAAAAAGTAGAATAAAGACTATTTTGAAAATTTGAATAAAGTAGCAAATTTGCATTGGACCTCAAATAAAACCCCTTGGCTCCTGCCCATCGCAAGCCTTCGGGTTTCTTCACTTATTTCCTCTTCCTCTTCGCTGCTGTTTTGTAACTTCCTCCTTTGGGGTTTTTTTGTTTTCTTTTTTGGGGGGTTTGATTTGAAGGAGGAACTGCCCTTCAGAAGGGAGCAGAGGAGGGATGTCTGGAGCTGCTCCTCGCCCCGTCCTTGTGCATAGCAAAAGCAGAGGAAAACTAGTGCCTGCGCCTACGTGAGCCTGCGTGTCGGTGCTAAAGCCTTCGCTGTGGATGGAGCAAACCTGCTCCGCTTCCGATTTCCCCGAGCCCGCCGAGATCAGGCGCCTCTCGGGGCAGGGACGAGCCTCCCCGCGTTTGGAGGCTACAATGGGGCTTTCTGTAACTTGCGCGACCCATCAGCCTGTTTTACATGCATGCTTAACCTTAGCCTCCAAATTAGCCATGCTAATTACCCCCACCCCTAAATCAGCAGCAGAATAACTTAATTGTTTTGTGAGATAAGGAAAAAGAAAACAACGGCGATTCTTCAAGCGTTTGTCACTGGGCTGTATTAGAAAACACCGGAGGGAGGAGATGTGGTGGGCGCGGGCAGGCGAAGCTTCTTGTCCTGAAGTGCTCCCTGCCCTCGGTCTGCTCCGGGCGGCGATGGGCAAAGCTCTGACACGCACCTATTTATTTTTCCTTCCATGGTTGGCTTAATAAATTAAGGAAAAAAAAAACCCCAAAACCAACCCAAACCAACAACAAAGCAGCGTGCAGATTCCCAACTCCAGGAAATTTAGGCAGCTTGGACCCGAGTGCATCGGTGCGGCGCTGGACCCGGTGGCTTAGATGAAATACTCCTCTTTCTCTTTGGATGGAGCATCCTCCATCTGCACCGACACGTCGGTCTCGGCCGCCGGCTGCTCGTAGGTGAGGTAGCTGCCTTTGTTTCTGTACAGGTAGATGATGATCACCACCAGGACCGTCAGCAGCGTCAGGAACACCAGGGTGATGACAACTACCAGGGAGAAAGCAGAGGAGCAGGGTTTAGCCCCGAGCGGTGGGGACCGAGCTGCTCCTCAGTAAAAATGGGGTGGATCCGGCAAGGAGAGCCCCTACCTGCGATGACCACGGTGTTGGCGTCCTCATGGAGAGGTGGGGTGTGAGCCTTCTTCAGGAAGGGGGTTGTCAGCTCTTCTTCTTCAAACCGGGAGAGAGAAGAAGGTGAGCAAGGCTGGTCCCGACCTGGCTGAGCCAGGCTTAGCTGGACGGGGCACGCGGTGGCCCCGGGCCAGGTCTCGCCAAGGATTATACGGCACGAGCAGCCTGGCAAAGCTGTCCCGGGACGCTTACCTGCGGTCAGAGGGGGCTGACCTCCTTCCATCGCATCGGCTCCTTCCAGGCGACGGCCCGGCGTCCTTCAGAACTACCAAAAAAAGGAAGAAAAGGGATAAATTCACACGCGACGCCGCGAAGGGCGCAGCCGCGAGGCGGGATGGCCGGCGGTGACGCAGCGCTGGTCAAAGCGAAGGTTTTATTCGGGCTGGTGGAGAGGGAGCGGGCTGGGGCGCGTGGGGCTCGCGGGAAGGCAGGGAGACACCGGCCACCGACTCTGCAATTCGCTCTCAAACTTTGAGAGCTTCAAATTGCCTCTAAATCCCTGCAAATCCTCCGATCGGGGTCCCGAGGTCGATGCCGCAGCCGTAACGTTTCGCCCGTGAAAAGCAGCCGGACCAGC
>NW_010535887.1:5081-5682 GCF_000687285.1 Phaethon lepturus
CAGGGCGCATCTCATGAGGGTGGGGTGACGCGAACCCGGCCGGAGACCTCCCAGATTTTGGAAAGCGGGATGCATTTCTCAGGATCTGGCCCTGCCCTGGTTGTCCCGCTGTGCCCTCGTGACTCCCAGCACTGTCGGGTGTTTGCACAACAGCCCTTACAACAGCGGGTTTCGCTTTCGAGCGCTACCGGAGCGCGAACGTTCGGGCTTACAGAGCGACAGGAATTTGGGAAAACAATTTTCCCCCTTCCCAGCAGCATCCATGGATGGTCGTGGGATCCCTCTCCCGCCGTCCCGGGACTGGGACCCTGAGTCTTCGGCCGCTCCCCCTGAGCACGACAACTTTTCCCGGGCTCAAGCTCAGGCTGGCACAAGCCACCAACGCATTAAACCCAGCTTGGCTTTAAACCCAGCTTTGCATTAAATACAGCTTTGCATTAAATACAGCTTTGCATTAAATACGGCTTTGCATTAAGTACGGCTTTGCTTTAAGCCCAACTTTGCATTACAGCTCACTGGGCTCCTCCAGCAGCGACGCTGCGGCGTCAGGGAGCTACACGTGCTTTCCAGAGCCAACCGCAACCTTCCCGCGGAGCGGCAG
>NW_010535887.1:5949-6298 GCF_000687285.1 Phaethon lepturus
AGCGGCCCCCCCCTCCCTGCGCGCGTCTCCCCAGCCGCTGCTCGGGTGGCTTCGGAGCAAAAAGTGGGTAAAATTTCCCTAAAAAGCGAAGATTGGGATGGAAGGGGAAAGAGGAAAAGGCGCTGCTTGATAGAAAGGGAGCTGGTGCAAGCCGGGTGCCTCGGGGAGGGGGCTTCTCGGGAAGCGTTCGGCGTTGCCAGTGGGAAACACAAACCAGTTTCGCGCCCACAGCACCTGCAAACTGGAGTCCTGGGACCCACCAAAAGCTTAAATCGAATTTTAGCCGGGGGCAAGATTTGCTTCAGCATCAAAGCGTCGGCGGTCGTGAAAGCAAAGCTCCGCGCGTTGC
>NW_010535888.1:0-292 GCF_000687285.1 Phaethon lepturus
GGACACCCGAGGACACCAGAGGACACGTTGGAGATGCCAGGGTGGGGGCCGCTGCATCGAGGTCCCGCTTCTGCAAACATGGGCGGCACTGAGATCCTCACCCTCGTCACCCCAAGCCTTCGTGCCCTCCAGGTCCCTGGGGAGCCCAAGCACCATTTTGCCACACTGGGGACACCAACCCCAACCCCAGTCTGGTGACGGGCTGAGGCCCCAAAACCCAGCCAGGAGTAAAGTGGGGGGGCCGCTAGCACTGATGGGTCCTGGGGTGCGCGTCGGGGACCTCTGGGCACTC
>NW_010535888.1:336-613 GCF_000687285.1 Phaethon lepturus
TTAACCCCCGGTGGGTAACCGGGTTGTTCTGAACACGCAAAGCGCTTCGCGAAGTGGACAGTGCCTGGTAGTTTAGTTTCGACATTTGTTTTCAGTTTTTTAGATCTCTAATACTAATAGAAGTGCTTCAGTGTCTTTTAATTTAAATGAAAACAGTTATTTTTTTAATTTAAAAATTCCCCTGAGGTATTTACAACCCCCAAATTACAGCCATGTGGCCGGCCCAGCCAAGAAAGTGAAATCCGTGAGGAAGGAGCGTGGCGGCCGCCCCGGCCCG
>NW_010535889.1:0-16860 GCF_000687285.1 Phaethon lepturus
GGCTCGAGCGGGCTGAGCTCCGTGGGAACACAGCTAAATAAAAAGTACTGCTAGAGTACCAGGAGGCTGATTGGAACCACAAGACACCAGTGTCATATCCCGTGGCTTTTTTGTTGGGAGATGCAGACTCTGGCCATTAGTCCAGCTACCCGACAGGTAACAGCCAGAGGAAATGGATCCGCGTACCCTCAGCTGTGAATAACCGATACACTTCCGCCAATAAATGGAGGACCTGGTAAACTGCCAGAAGAAAAAATAACTTTTGAGATACCTGCAAGCATAACCAGGCATGTAATACGCAGTAGCATCTAGGTGTAACTTAAAGAAAGTCCCTGATCAGTCACAACACATCTAAAATGGTACATCAAGAGAGCTCTGACTTCAGAGACCCAATGTGTGGTTACACTGTCAACTCCAAATTCAGGCAAGGAAATAACTAGCAAGTGTAGGTCTCAACTTATGTATTTGTCCAAGCAGTACCAAACCCCCAGTTCAGGTATCACGATATCTAGGTGGGGGTAAAATGCTATGACAAAAGAGGGAGAAATAAACAAAAAATACATTCATGTAAAAGGTGCCTGTTGTTAACTTCTAGAAAAGCTCAACAGCTAGAATTTTAGAATGTGGTATGTAGACAAATGTAAAGAGAGCAACACATTGTGCGGTTTCTCTCCAGAGCAAAATGAAATAGGCACACAGAGTAAATTATAATATTTAGTACTTTCAGGGCAAATTCTAGTTGAGGATCATAAAGTAATTTGAAAATATTAATGAATTAGCATCACAGCTAGTTTTCAGGTAGATAATAATGATAACTATTACTATAAATAAATATTATTATCATTCTTGCTTCAAAAAAATGAAAATTGAGGCATAGAGAACTTATGTATTTATCCAAAGTCTATGTCTTACTGCTGCAACCATCCTTCTCTAGAACTATTATATGTCAAGTTTATCCTTTTCCAAATACTGTCTGTGATATACTATTCAGTTTACGACCTCTAAAAACAAACCAGCTGAGTTTCCTTATGAAACAGTGCCTGTGAACATCTCCATTTGCATTTGAATTCTCAAGCAGCAACAATCCCGCTTAAAAAAAAAAAAAAAAAAAAAAAAGGAATGATGAAAATCAGTACAAAATCTGTCAAGGCCCCATCTGTGACTGGGTAACAGAATATCTCAAAGAAGCTCTGAGGAGCAAACTTCACTCCAAGTCTAACACATAGTGCTTTTTGGTCGATGAAATTAATTCAAGCAGGGTGAAATGAGGGCACATGCCATGAACAACTCCGTTCCTCCGCTGAGGAGTGCGGGCAAGCAGCATCTCTTCTGTGCATGTGGTCTCGCTTTTGGTACATATAGCCATGCTTAAACACTAAAGGTTTTACACAGCAAAATACTCAGCGTGCTCACGCCTGCTTTTGATAGCCACTAAGTATACCTGCTGCTTCTCTGAGAGGTGTCAGGGAATGAGTGATCTCTGGTCCTGATAAGATGAGGACTTAGATTACGTGTGCTTGTTGCAAAAAGCGAGCTTTCATAGCCAGGTGCCTGAAGTAGTATGGAAACAAAATGATGGACTCCACTCTGCCCTTGAAAATACCCCTACAAACATGCCTATTTCCTTCTGAATGGGAATATATAAAGGTTAGGAGCACTTATTTGTAGGCTGTTTGTATACCTCCTCTTCAGGTATGAATTCCTGAGAGTCTTGGCCTTAGCTTTTTGCTCTCACACATGCAATATTTGGAATTAACTACAGGAAATAGGAGAACCACAGCATTAACACCATTCTAATGCGCCATCTTATTTTTCTTTCCCTTCTTTTAACCATTAGAGTATGCAAATGTTCAGTTAACTGGTCCTCATGTCTTCTCTTTACTGAATTGCTTTCACTATGGCAAATAAATATTCATAAAGAAATGTGGACAATAAATAACTTCAAACAGTAAAAAGCCATTTTCTTCCTAGACTGCATATATATTCAGCTGTGACTCGCCTTTAATATTTCATTCAAAAGAGAGACTTGTAGAAGGACAATAGAGATAATGTGTCAAGTAGTAATTAAAACAGGGAGTAATGATTAAAACCATTTTGATCTACATTGTGCTCTGTCAAATTCATAATTTCGTGTGTTTGTTAAGATGACTTTTACTTGCTTTTTACAGAAACTCCAAATAAACTCCTGTTTGAAGACACTGCACAGAACAAAAGATTTCAACCCTGAGCTTGCGGGGTTCAGAGCCCTTCCCAGCTCCAGAGTTTGGGTATATTTTCTGTACCATCCTAGCAAGATGGTACAGAAGGCACTGTCCCCGCTCCTAATATTGTGACTTATCTGGGAAGTAGATCCAGATGCAAGGCAGAAGACAACCAAGGGCCACCCCAATCTGTACAGGTACATGTAACCTGTCTCACCATTAAATTTAAGCTAAGCTCTCCAAAAGAAATAGAAGTTAAAGATCTGATTACCTTATACATTTGGGGATCTTGGTTCAAATCAGAGTAACAATGATGTTCGTTATCTCATTGTATGTGTTTTGGCCACTAATACACATATTTGGCTCAAACTCGTTATCTTTCCTGATTTGTTGCTGACTTTAGGCCCTGATTCAACAGAGCACTTACATACAGACTTAAATAAATTGATTTAGGAAAGCATTCCTCTTTGTGTTTAATCTTGGGCAGACATTCAACTTTGAAATCAATGGGACTTACGAACAGCCCTGACCTTGGGGTCTAGATGGTTGCTGAATCAGTGCATCGACAGAAACATACTGGGAAAGATAATATCCATGTCTAACCAGAATTATAGTCTCTACTTTCATGGGAAATTACCCATAGATAACACATTATTCTGCCCAAGAAATCCATTTTATAGCATTTATTAGAAAGCCTTAATTCACATTTTCTGTTTATGCCAAAGATACCAGATGAACAGTGTCATTCCTTGATAGTGTATCTGTAATATTCTTTAAATGAAAAAAGAAAGACAGAAAAGTGCTGGCACAGAGGGCCATCCCTAATTATTTACTGAGACTTTCTCAGTTGCCTGCCACCTGGCAATCCCTCGGAGGACGGGTGGAGGGAAGGCGAGGCAGCGTGATTCTGAAATCCCATGGACTTGAAGACAATTGCATATGAAATACCTTGTTATGCAGTATCTGAAAATGAAAATCCCCCCAAAGAGTAACATTTATAAGGGCTGTCTGCCCAATCTACATATGGAATTCTGAGTGGTCACGTGTTTTTATTACGCAATGAGAGCAGCAAGAATAAAAAAGTGGATGTTTCTGGTGTCATGGTGTACAGATTACACAAGTGCAACTACGGCTGAATCTATGAGATTACAAGAAGCAGTTGGTGAAATAACTGATGCTATGTTGCATGAAATAAAATAGTCTTCTTGCCATTCTTAAAAATGTTTCACACTTAAGTCTTATTCGTTATGTTGCAAACGGAGACTCTCAGATGTTGTTTATAGAGTTGAAACACAGACATAGAAGGGGAAGTAAAGTATGATGGGTCCCATCATGTCATCTAATTCAACGAATGACGAGTATGAAGATCATAAGAAGATGCAGGAAAAGTCAGTGGGAGCTGCCTCTCTGTACAACCATAGGGATACCATAATCCACATTATTCCACTGCGTTCCAGGGGCGGAGTTTGGGAATAACACATAAAGAACAGCAGTACGGTGTTCACCTGGCTTACAGCGGTGGAGACTCCCACCGTTACCTGTAGCTATCCTGATGCTGCCCACACTTGCTTTAAAGGTGATGAGTCAGGCACACGCAGCTGCTCTCTTGTACGCTCACTGCACGCAGTTCACTCACTGAACCAGGGTCCCTAGATCGAAGGGCAGAGCGTAAGGGAAGGCACAGGGGGCCAGGACCCAGCTTATCCTCCTGTGTAATTCTCAAGTCACCAAAAAAAAAAAGCTGAGGCTCCCTTTTCTGTCGTATCATCTCCCTTACTTCAGAAGAGGGTGAGGCTAGAGCAAATCTGCATTCTGAAACAGCTGCTACTTCTGCTAGGCATTTCCATATACGGGCAGGAATTGGAGTTAAATTTGCTTAATTTAAGATCACCTGCTCTCAATGAACTCAGCTAGCGCCTAGCAGGAGCAAAAAGCTTATAGAGCTCAAGGTGAGCAGGAACAGGTCCTTGCTGGATCAAAGGCTTTTTCCAATGTGAAGAGTCACTAGAAGGAGCAATGGATCTATGCTACGATGTTTGGGATCTCCTTAATCAAGTCTTTAGTTTTTGCTGAAATTGTGCTGATTTAGAGAGCTTAATTACAGAGGTAAGTTTTGCGACTGATTTAAAGAGTCTCGGGATTTCACTTTTTCAACTTTCCTGACACCTTTGATTAGAGTGTAGTAATGATTTTTCTATGGTGCATATAACATAGAGGTCATAGCAAAAAAAAAAAAAGTTTCTCCCCTCATTTCACTAGTATTTACATTGTTGTATTTCTTGAGAAACTAGAAAGAAGCCACCTGCTCTGCTCTGTACCAAACAGTATCCCTGTATGCCTATGCTTGTTTGTCACAGTTATTCTTCTTTTTAACTTATGAAGATTATTATTTGTATCTGAGAGTCCCTTTGAGTCTGCCTTTATTTTCTGGTTCTGCCTGACAATATTGGGCCAAATGCTTAGTTAGTATTTGATTTGCTCTGATTTTGCCAGAGACAGGCTGACTTCCAGCTGCCGAACCGCTAGCCACTTAACCTTACATCCCACCACTTTAGCTTTCTTCATTATCCTTCATTACTAAAGAGAGAACTAGTTCACTCTTTTCTGAACATGTAATAATAAGAAACATGCTAGGCCATCCTGATCACAAGGAAGGAATTCCTACAGGTGCTCAGAATTCATTTGTCTTTAACAACAACTTAGCACATGTTGTTGCTCCCCATGGAGCAAAAGAAGTTCATCATGTGTGGTACTATGTTAACTTCACACCCTGCTGCAGCTCTCAAGCTAATGTGAGATGAAATGCAGCATAGAGTAACTTAAGGTGGAAGAAATACTACTTAATGCTTATCCACAGAGGTGGGGAAAGAAAAAACATTTCCCCCACTAGCATACTTCCATTTTTCCATAATTGCCTGGGAACTGTGAAGCCACCTAAGATAAACCAGGTGGAAAGAACCATGATACATCCTATGTTGTTGTTTGATTAACTTCATTATATCCAAAGCATCTTTATCAGAAGGATGTTTGGCTATGAGGTTGGTTGTTTTTGTGGGGTTTTTTTGTTGCTTTGTTTTTTCCCAGTGCTCTGGCTTTCCTCCAAGCAGGAGGATAATTCCAACTCGCAACATATGTAGCCCATCCCCTAAGACTCAGGATCAATCAGACAGAAGGTGACTGTTCTCCTTAACATCTTAAGATTTACTTTGGTCTAAAAGTCTGTTTTGTGTCCTGCAGACCCCTTGTTTACTAAAATAAATGCTACCAGTACAGTCATAGTATGCTTGGAAAATAACAAAACTAGATTGAGTTTATACAAAAATGTAAACTGTTCATCACAGAGGAATAAGAAAAAAAGGCTCCTGATGCTGTGACAGAGTTAAAAGCAAAAGCTCCACACAGTAACAAGGGCAAGTGAGAAGAGAGGATGAAGAGCAGGTGGTAGAAGAACGAGGGAAGGGGATAACAAAACAAGGGGAAGAGCATATTGAAAGAAGAAGCTTAGACCAAAGAAGCATGTGCAGCCCCAAGGGTATGCTTGTGGCATTTCAAAAAAGGTCTGACTAACTTTCAGAGATAGTAAAAACAGAATGAAAAGAGGAAGGGGAGGTGTGGCAGCCTGTAGCAAAGAGTTAGAAGAGAGTTGAGAAGAAAAACTTAAGGCATGCTCTGGTATTTATACATCCTCCCACACTTCTTTCCTTGCAAAACATCCTATGGCTCTGTTAGTGTGGAGGTAGGAAGAGCGTAAGTAGATATAATGGATTAATGTTGCTGATGTGTCCTGTGACTAAGTTTAATTTAGGATATCAGCATTCTGAACATGAGGTACAGACCAATTATAAAATGATAAAAGGGGGGAGGGGGGAAAACCTCACAAACCTTACTGTGGAATGTATCCTGATAATAGAAGTGATATCTGTGTTGCAGAAACTTCAGATACTCACTTAATCAAGTAGAAATCAAGGTGTTACAATATTAAAACTTGGCACAAATAGACTCATATTTTGAGTATTTCTCTTCACTCTTTGTATTTGGTATCACTGTCATCTTTTATGGAAGAAATGCAAATTGTTGAAGTTTAGGTATGATGAACTTCAGATATATGTTGGTTTAGAAGAAACTACATGTGCTGTTATATATAATTAAAACAAGGGAACAAATTGAATTGATTCTGTCTTCAGTGAAGTTATCAGTGATATAAATGAGTCCAGAGTCTGTTTATGACTTTGAAGGTTTAAAGGTCTCTTTTGAGAGACTATGTGATAAGAGTTTAGCTTCTGCTGTGCGTGCAGCTTCGTCTGTCCCATGAGTAGGCTGCTGTCAGCACCTTGGACTTGCTGGTCACAGTCCTAGGTGCATAAGCTTTCTGAGAAAGTGTTGTAAGGAGCATATGTTTCTATTGCTTGTATGGAAATTGTTGGCTAAAACTGTATTTTGCGTTTAAAAACTCCATTTACTGTGGTTGCTCTGAAGGTTAGAGATGTACCCTTCCTTCAAACTGACTGTTTCTGTGTCTACTTAACAGGAACCATTTGTGATGCAGCAATGATTGCTCTTGATTACATTCTAAACTCCTTTCATACAGCACATCCTTCTAACAACTCCTTGAAGTTGGTGGGACCTGACTGCTTGTGTAGTCAAGGGCTATCTAAAGTAACCCAGAAAGATGGCTCAAGTCATCTTTGTGGACTCATGCCATATACAACAGCTTCCACATCTGAGGAGAAACGATTTGTCCCCTTGCTTGGGATGGATAAAGGCCTCTTCACTGGAAGCTACAGAGCTTTGCTGCAGGGCAAAATTAACCTCTCAAAGTTCCATGAATGAATGCCTTGATTTAGGAACACGCACTGTGTTTTGCAAAGAGCAGATATCACAGGTAACGACCTTCAGTAAACGGAACACCAAATAATGATGTTGGCAGACTTACAGAATTTTTTGATATACAGAGATTAAATATTTTCTGAACAAGATATGTTTAAATTGGAGAACACAAAGCACACACTGTAGTCCTGAAGGAAGAAGCTGAAGAAGCTTTAATCCTCATTTCCCTGATGCTGAGCTTGTGTATAAATGCTATCCTTTGCCTCCTTTCCTGCTACCACAAATGAGGCAGGGCACAGCTGATGGGCACCATGTCAGTAGAAAATCTGAACCATGAAGAAATCCCACTCATATTTTGAGTCTTGCAGGCTCAGGGTAGAATAGCAACCATTACATTAGAAGCCTATCTGGGTTGCTGTGGAGCAGTGCAACTCAACCCTAATAAAGCCAAGAATCTGGCCCTAAATGTTCCCTTAAAAGAACAGGCACATGGATGGTCTTGTTTACCTTTTAAGAGGGCAATAGTTAATTGAGAAAGACTTTAGTCAATACTTTATGTAATTTAAAAAAGATGCAACCAGGTAGCCTGCCTCCGAGAAACTTTCCAACAGAGGTTTGCAATCTTCTCAGGACTCAATGGTATTTTGATGAATAACATTACTAGCAGGCTAACTTTCTAGCCAATTATCATCAAACACCTAGACAGAATTTCTGCAATATTAGATATCTCTGGGTGGGTGAAAAAAATCCCTTCAACCATGGGCAGAAGGGAATGACAAATTCATAGGTATATCCAGGTTTTCAAATCTTGATCTAGTGGTTCATTATAGTATTTCGGTGGTAAAATATAGCATCTTATAGTTGGTAGCTAGCAAAAATAACATACCTGATCTTGAAATTAAAAATCACAATCCAGATAAAGTCCTAAATTCTATATTAAAAAATAAATTAAGTTGTAGAAATTTTAAATGGTAAACTGTTTTCCTCCAAACATTTTGGCCAAAGGGATTCTATGCATTTTTCATTTTGTTGAGGAGTGCTTTATTTCAACCTTAAAGGAAAGCAAAGAAACCCTACGATACAGCTTATCAAAACTCACGGATCTATGTAGAACTTACAGCAGTTGCTATTCCAAGTGTATTATTCCTATTCTAAAACACTTTGAGGTTACACTTAGTCATAAATATTTCTAGTCTAGTAGTCCCCTTTTCATTTTGTTGTGTGGAAGTAGTACAAGCTGGAGGTACAGACTTAAAAGGAAAAAAGCGTTACTGGAAGAAGCAAAGCCAGCTACGCCTGTCTCTGCCAGACTCTGCCTCCTTTCAAATTCATCCTGCTGGTACTAAGGCTCGTGCCTCATGAGATCCCAACCCACAGCTGTAGTGAGTAGTACTTGCTCAGTGTCATGTTACTCAAGCAGTGCAAAATCAGATCCAAGGCAAATTGCATTACCATGGCTTTAATGGGGGTGGGGAGAGCTCATAATCTTTAAATGGCTGGTACGTACTTGCAAAGCATAGAACCCAAAACCGGAGCTGACAGTTTAAGTATATGATGGGAGAATAACAAACAAGCGTAACAAACAGATGGGCCAGACAGTCTGTTACAACGTGGTTCAACTGCAGGTCTGGCTATATGTGTGTGGGGGAGCTCCTTAGTCAATCTTAATTGTCATAGCTCCATTGACTTTGGTATTTACAATAGCTTTATTTATATGATGATGAAGATTAATTTCTTCTGTGAGTGAGAAAAAGAATTAAAAAAAAAAAAAGGCCTTTTAAATGCTATGATAATCTGTTCCCTTCAGGTTTATAGCAAATATATCCAGTGACAGTGATACAGGTTCTCTCCGCAGTAAGTGTGAAATAACAAGTATGCATATATATATATATATATATGATCTCATTGTCAGTATTTGACAAGATTAAAAAAAATGTTTTGGCTATAGAAGCTATTGATGTAGGTGTTATGAGGCACGTGGGAGGGATCCTTCAAGCTTTTGGAATGTTCGAATCAGAAATTTGCTGTGTGGGCTAAAAGGACTATAATGTGCACCCTTCTCCCCCTCCATGAGTCCCAGCCAGGTGGAGATCTCGCTTTCCCGGCGGCTGTTGTGGCTGTAGTCCACCGAACTGCAGGCATTCTGCAGGGAGGTAGAACGCAGCTTAGCCAAAAGTTGCCATAGCAATGGATAATAATCTATATGCAGTTAGAGTAAGATCTTGGACATGTAGGTGCCGCAAGGAAAAAAGCGATAATTGGTACAAATTTGGGGAAGGAGCTCTACTGGGCACAATCTTAAAAATAAACAAACAAAAACCCCCCAAAAACAACCAAACCCAACCAACCAAAAAAAAAAAACCAAACCACCAGCAAGAAAACACAAAACCTTTTACTTTGCTCATTTGTGTAAGAAGTGGACAGCTCCACAAACACCATCACCATTTTTTTTTTTAAGATCTAACCCTGCGTGAGGTAAATAGCACCTGGCATAATACAGTATGTTTTTGTTAAACATATGTTTCAGTATTCCATGAAAGTTGTTGTTTTCCTGTGTGAGACTTAAATATATGGCAAAAAAACCCCCCACCAAATGTGTAATAGAATAGATGACCAAAGAAGTGATGAAATTGTGTATGCAAGACATTTGCCTAGAAAAGCTGTCGTAAGGGTGACTGATATAATGGGGCTAATGGTAGGTGAAGAAGAAGAGAAAGGTGGAAGAAATAGTTTTGGAGGAAACAAAAATAAAAGCAAGAATTAAATTTTTGAATCTGATCAAAATCCACAAATTTAGGCCTGAGATTAGACAATGTAGTCTGGTTTTATTTGGCGGGAGAGGATTTATTTTTTTAAAGCACGGTGTGTGTTCTATAGCAGTAGTCATTTTCAGTGGAAATAAGATGGTCTGCATTGATGGATAATGTTTGTGGTAAAGGGTTAATTTCCAGAAGGAAGCTGGTTTAGCTCAGATTTTTTTTAATCAAATTGTCTCTGCTTGATTTGATGTAGTGATCTAATATGACCTTGATTAAATTAGAGAGAAAATGATGATGCAGACTGTTAGTCCTATTGACAATTGCTACCTTAGGCTAGGGTGGTGGTGAATTGACGTCTTGCCCATATTTTGCAGGGACCTTGGGTAGGAATTAATTTCTCCTATTCATTTGAACCTTGCCAAGGTGGCAATAACTGTTGCTGATTGTGAAGTTAAGCTGTTTCTGAAGTGGTGAAACAGACTTCAGGAATTTGCTGAAAACAGTCCAAGATGGATGACTAGCTTGCCGTCAGCCTAGTAGTTTAGCAAGTTACTACTAGGAATGTAGTACAAGTTGTTTATATTACCTGAGCATCAGCTCTCTAGTTGACAGCTGAGGCTGTGGATAGTCTTTATGCATTATTTTCAACCAACAGTTGGGGGCTACAGCCACATCTGAGACTTATAAGTGGAAATTGGCTTTCTTCTGTGCAGTGTATAGGTCCTGGGTAAAAGTCAGCTCTAGAGCAAGTTAGGAAAGAGAAATTTTCTTGAACTGTCCCATGGAAAATTTAGTCAAGTTTTTCTTCTTTGCCCTGTTTGCTAGAAACTACAGAGCAAAAGGTGTACTGGTTGGTGCTTTGGAGGCTTCCACTTCATGTTTTCAGCCCAAGCACTATGTCACCTTACAGCAATTATTTATGTAATGTAAAGCACCATAGAATAGTGTTTCTCTGGCAATATTTCATTGCTTGGCTTAAACGAAATATTCAAGTCAATTACCTGCATCTGTTAGTGTTAACGGCTGTTGGATACTATTATAAAATCCAAGTTATGGTTGGGATCTGTTTCACTGAGCACTGTAAAGACCTGGAGAAGAGAGTAGCCTCTGTTAGAACACGATTTTCAACTTGCAGCCTTTTAACTCTGCTCCTATTGCAAGATTTAAACACAGTACGTTTCACTGTGTGTACGGCCACGGTCGCTGAAGTTACGGGCCAGTGTAAATGAATCAACTGCAAGTAAATGGAACTCTCTATAGGAAGCAACTCACAGGCATGTGAAGAGTTGGGTTAAAAATGTGCAGTCCTGTTTACAGGAGCACTGGTGGAGGAAGAAAGCTTCACTGTTTTAATGGCGATCTGGCATGTGTTTAAGTAACATGAAAAAGAAAATTTAAGGATGTCTGTTAATATGATAGTATGTGCTCTTACACAGCTAAACAAATAATGTCACTTGTAAATTGTCAGCTCTAAGCAAGCAAGTCATCTGGGAACGTCATGCATTATACGTATACTAGGGAGAATGAAAGTGTTCACATCACAAACTCAGGCAAGGTAACTCTTTATTCTTGTTTTGTCTTTACTGTTAAAACTAAGATTTCTCTGGTAAACCTGCCTACCAAGTTGACTTATGATGAGGCTAGCACATAGTTCCTACCAGTTGCTATGGTTTTTCTTTTGCAGTGCTCTCATTAGTACTTCAATAATAGATTCTGCAATGACTGTCAGATTTTTTTGCTTGGTCACAGGGCATAGCTAAGGGCGTTTAAAAAAAAAAAAAAGTACTAACCTAGCCTAAAACTACCGCTGCTGATCATTAGGCACTCCCAAGTATGGCTGGCATTTCAGCCATGAGAGGAATGGATGTGTTGTGGAGACAAAGGACTAATTGCGATTACTTAAAAGGACATTGAGTTACCATCAGTTATTGTATTTCTTTTAGGAAAACACAAACCTCATTGTTATTTTTGGAACTACTAAATAAGAACAATCCAAACACACCAAGAGTTTATTTGTTTTAAGGATGTTAATCTGGTGGCAGTTTTTCTTTACAAAATAGTCACTTAAAGCAAACAGTAGCCATTTTGTTTGTTAAATGGTTGTTCTGTGAGGCATTTGGAAAGCATCGAAGTTGAAACCAGTTATGCTGCAATTATAGAGACCAGTAGTATTTTGTAAATAATTCAAGAGGCCAGGTTGTACCTTGTATCTCTGGAAAGTGACACAACTACAGAATCCCTATATTAAAAAAAATAAATCTCCTGCTGATGCTCCTGCCCTTGTTGGAAGGGGTGAATTCATACCAGAAGATGGATGTGACATCCCTTCCACCACCACAACCATGAGATGTCTCAGAGGCAACTAAGAATTTGAAATCTTAAAATCCCATAGTGGATTTCCTTTTTTTGTCCGGAAAGGATAATTTGGTCTGATGTAACTGAGTGGCTGCTCAGTATCTCTGAAATTAAGTCCAACATACTCTTCCTGTAAAGTACTTTCAAGCCTCCCCTTCCCCAGGTTCAATGCTGCAAAATCCTATCTTAATCTGAGATCTGTAATTACTTTTATTCAGGGAAGATTCATGCTAAATGTTTATAGTTTTCATCTAATAAACACCCAGATTTCCTGACTATTCTACCTAGCTAAAATCCAGCAACATGAGAAGCACATTAAGAGGCTGAAAATAATTTGAGGCACATACAGAGAAAAGACTCTCTGACCAGCGCAAACCCAGGACATCGATTTAGCAATTCTCAAGCTTAGTAATAAATACAGGATTTGGCTACAGATGTCACCAGTGGAGACTGGAGGGAGGGAAAAAAAAGCCAGATTTTTCCATCCCCTAAAATATCCTAAAGAAACATTTGGTGGCATTTAAATAGGAAAACATTATGTTATGCCAGAAACAAGTTTTACTTTTTAATATTTCTTTGAATTGCATGATAGTGGTTATCAAAAGATGTTTGTGGTGTGAAAATATGTGGGTTCTTCTTGCTTAATTTTTTTTTCCCCAAGATAATCATGTTGAAACTTGTGGTCCTTGCTACGTCTAAAAAAATTATAAAGCAGTTTAGGAGACAAGCTTTTGTTTACACTGCCACAGATGGCTGGAATAAATTAGTGGACTCACTAAAGAACAGTTCATTTTAGTTTAAAATACATTTGGACACTTATCAAAGCTCACATGGTGGCCATTTTATGTTATTTATAAATCTAGTTGTGCTTTACGATTCCATGCCCAAAGGCTATGTCTGAGTAATGGCCAGATTTTCCTCCTAACAGAATTTGTAACTATGTACATCTCACCTAAAGCACATTTGTACTCCTGTACTGTGGCATACTCTGGGTTATCCTGTGTAGCTACTCTTTCTGAAGAGCACTGCAAATCCAATTGTAAGCAAGCAGATTAGAAAGGCAAGGTGAACTTCTTCACTAATGTGAATGCTTTAAGTCAAGCGTTTTCCCTAAAATTGTGAAGAAATGCATAAAGATCACAGAATCATTAAGGTTGGAAAAGACCTTTAAGGTCATCAAGTCCAACCATCAACCCAACACCACCATGCCCACTAAACCATGTCCTGAAGTGCCATGTCTACATGTTTTTTTGAACGCTCCCAGTGATGGTGACTCCTCCAGCTCCCTGGGCAGCCTGTTCCAGGTTGTAGTAAGTTGTAGCTATATACTTCCTTCAACATCAGTGCTGCTATTTGGGAGAGGTAGTGAAAGCAAGACTTCCCAAACTAGCTCTTGAATCCCAATTCCCCTGGATTGGATTAGGATGAAGGAGGACAAAGGATAGCGTAGTTACTCTATGGCTCTTCACTTGTGGACCTTTCAGAAACAGTGCAGTAAAACCTCCCCCTCACACACTTCAACTATCTTCATGTATATACACTTGTTTCCTCCTTGACACCAGTACTGTGAAGACATGCAACACAGGTCTTCAGAGGTGATGAACCTGGCACTGGGACCAGTGCGGCTACTTCTTTCAACTTTACTCTAATAGTGATTTGCCTTGTCCTGGGGAAGTCAACACCACTACTTCTGTGACTCCTGGCATAAAGGAAGAAATCAAACTAACAACTCAGTAGCTGTCAGGAGCCTTCAGAAGCAGCTTGTCCTCTTCATGGCATTTTCTGGCTAATCCCATTTCTCTTAGACCCTTTGCATACTGGATATATCACCCATTGCACTTGGGAGATGACAAGCCAAACAGAGAGGGCAGAAGCAGCAAATAAATGAAAATCTGTGCACTGTCATAGTGAAATGCTCTAAGAAGGTAAAAGAGCAATTTGGGTTCATGTCAGGCTTTCCTGAATTCCACAAATTTGACAGATGAACTTGCTTAAGTGTAACGAGTAATCTGGATTGCTAAACCAAGCATTCAGATGTTGGGAGATGCTAGCTGTGAGACTGTAACCATCATTCTTCACCATACGCAGCGAGTGAGGAAACTGGTCCTTGAATAAAAATAGTGTGTGATTAAAGACTGACCGCCAGGTCCAAGTTACAGCTGCACAGCAAATTAAACTCCGGGATATCCCGTCTTTCTAGTACTTGAACTGATGTGAATCAGGACAGTTTTGACAAAAAAGTGGAGAGTTGCTTGTATGATATGTCAGTACACTGAGACCTCCAGGCCCCCTAATATATCACTGCCAGAATTTGAATGATGAACTTTCAGAGTTTACAGTTTACCCTTTAAACTTGCAGATTAACTACTGCAATGGCTGGAGGAGGAATCTTTTGTTTTAGATTGCAGGTTGTCGTCTTGGAACTATTTCAGTTGGAAGGACATGGCTTTGCTTGCTGCCCGCTGCCCTGCCCTCCCAGTGAGGAAACCATTCCCGGCACAAGGCTGGTGCCGCGGTAGTGGCAGTGAGTGCCTGGAGGTTTTCTGAGAAAGTTCACATGCAATTATTTCTTTGGCATGTGAGCAAATTTTACCTGAAGAGCACAAGGAACAAAAGGTTAATGGCAGTTTTCAGAAGCCTATAACTCAACCAAGCCTCATCAGCATTTCAAACCAGAAGTGAAAGTTAGGTCTTTAGCATCATGGCTCTGTTTCTGCTGCTTTCAAAACCCTGCTGGGGGGGGGCGGGCGGGGAGGAGAAAAAAACCCTAAAAAAATCAGAGGCTTAGCACTTCTTCAGGAAAAAAGTCCAAACTATATTTAGGTTGTGTAACACTTCCAATTAAAATTTTCATAACTTCTGCTTCAGAAAAGTGGGAATACTTGTATTCTGATGAATGTTGTGCATACCTCCCTGTTTCTGCTCATTTATCTCCTGAAACAAAGTTCAGCTGTACAGATGCTCAGTGCTGATCAGAGCACTAGTTGCCACAGCTGAGAATCCAGAGATGAGAAGGGTGCTCCATGGAAGGCCAGCCCTCCCCAGCTACTGGGGGAAGCTGGCAACTGCAGCAGGCTGCCAAGGACTGGCTGACTGCCATGGTTTGCAGACAGTAAGTTGATCCCCAGGAGAAATGTGTGGGAGGAGAAGTAAGAGGAGCCCCCTCTACCAGGAAATAAAAATTGTGAGGTAAGGCAGGGTATGGTTAGGTCTCTGAATCCCTTTCTCTGACCTGTACTTATTGGCAGAATAAGTCCTGCTTCATTTGGAGGGGAAAACCCTACTTCTATGAAATTTAGATGGTGTCAGTTTACTGGTTTCACAGGACAAAAATCCTACAGGTGTCAGGTTCACTTGGCATGGTAGCTAACATGGGGGTAACCAAGGATTTATAGCCTGCAGAGCAAAAGAGAAAATGTGTGGTGCTTTGCAAAAAGAAGTGGAGGTGCCTCAAAAGGGTCTTACCTGTAACAGCTGGAAACCTGGCAGGACGGAATGAAACTGGAGAGTCCAACTGCTGCTGCTAGTATCTCCTAATGTAACTGCTCCTTTAGAACAAATGGACGCAAACTGAGATGGCTGGACACAAAGCAGTTTATTTCATGGAATATAATACACAGAAATATTCCTTGCAAAATGCCTAGTGGGCCTCATGCACTTCTATAGTCCATATACTGCTGTAGGTCAGGAGCAAACAACTAGAAAACTCCCCAGCCAGCACCAGAGGCCACTGAGCTGCTCAGCAGTGCCAGTACTAATGAAATGAACCAAGGAGTCCTGGCTTTGTTAGAGACAAGTACTAGCAATGCAGAGGATCTTGCTTCTGACTTTCCTGCCAACACTTTAACTGCTTTGCATGGGTGATTGTAATCAGCAAGAATTGTTATGCGATAGTGCTGAAGCAGAGACTTGAGAAAACACAGCTCTCACTTGAGACACAAAAGACACAACCTTATTTCTCCACATCTTACAAGGGAAGCAAAATCTCCACTGGGCATCGCAGAAGTGCTCATTTACAGAGATGGAAATAAATAAAATACTTACAAGGCAAAGAAAAATTTCCATGCTATTCTGAGAGGCATTCTCTCCGGAGACATGAAAGGAAGAGAAAAGGCAAACCTATTCTCTACTGCACCCAAAGAGGGTCATCAGTGTCCCGAAGCTACTCTCACTTTTTCAGGCTTTTTATAAAGCAAATAAGACTGGTAAGCCCTCTTTTAAAAATCCTTTTTACGCTGTAATAAAGAAGGGAGAATGAAAGCTAACTGGATAAAATGGGTGCTGTAAAGAGCATGTTGAAGACCACATCTGGGGTTCTCCTTTGAGAAGGTGAGAAAGAGCCCAAGAAGTTGCCTGGCATGCAAATAGGAAAATCAAAGATTGGTCGTAATTAAAACTCCTCTATTTTTGCGACATGATGAGAAAAGCTCTCATATTTTGGGGCATCATAGGTGTGGCTACTTGAAAGTGCTGTCTGGAAACTGATGTTAGGGTGTTTGTTTTTTTTTTTTTCCTAAACGGCGAATACTTGCTTTTGCTGGTTTTTAAGGTAGCAGGGAAGGCAGAACTCTTGTAGGCACGTTGCGGTGCCAATGTTTATTGCGGCGATACCATAAATACTGTGTTTGTGGTATTAAACAGTTGCAGTGTCTGGCAGGAAAGAAACTTCAGCGATCGCGGAGGCGGCCGCGGCCCGGTCGGCGGCAGCGCGGATTCCG
>NW_010535890.1:621-1029 GCF_000687285.1 Phaethon lepturus
TTGGGATGGGAGATGTCACGGCCGGCTGCAAGCCCAGACCCAGCGAGGCGTTGAGATGAGATGGCGTCGATTCTCCTGCCCTTTCCACCGAGCCAACATAAACGCGCCCGCGCGAGCCAACCGGAGAGAAACACGCAGCAAACGTGTTTTACCAGGCGGTCTGGTCGTCCCCAGCCGCGGCAGCATCCACCGACGGAGCGCAGCCGGAAAAACGCCCCAAGGCTGGAAGAAACAAAAGGACGAGACGGGCTCGATACAAGGTGGGGATGGGGAAGACGGGGATTCAGGCTCTGCCGACGCCGGTAACCCCGGGGGAATCGCTCTCGTGCATCAAACCCTTGAGGCGGGTGAGAAAATAAAGTCCTCGTAGGCGAGGTGCCCCCCCAGCAGCCCCGTCCACCTCAAACT
>NW_010535890.1:1327-1594 GCF_000687285.1 Phaethon lepturus
CCCCCGGCGAGGAGGAAGCCAGTGGCAAGGACCGCGTTTCCTTCCCCGCGTGCTGACGACACCGGCTGAGGCAACGGCCATCAAACCCTTCCGGCAAGGCGGGTTTCTCCCCGACCCCGCGCAGGCATTGCCCTGACCTCTCCTGCACCCAGTTTTGCAAGACCTCACCGTACGCCAAAACCACCCGCCAAGCTGGAGAAAGCGCCCGGCGGCTTCAGAGAGCATCCCTGGTGAGGGGAGGGAAAAAAAAAGGAGGTTTATAGCCAA
>NW_010535890.1:1664-2638 GCF_000687285.1 Phaethon lepturus
CACATTTTCCTCCCGATTCTGCTTAAATAAAGGGCTCCTACCACCCTTAGGGAGAGAGGGGCTGTGCTCCTCGCAGCCCATCCCTGTTTTGGTGTGTTAAGCCCGGATTAGAACGTCTCCTGCTCCTCGAGCCAGCCTCCCGGGCTGGCAGCGCGAAACCCGGGTACCCTTAAATGAAGCGGAGGAGGGAAAAAGGGGCTAAGGCTTAACCCCCGTGGGCTGCCACGCTGCAGATCTGGAGCAAAAGATGGGCAAAAGGGGTCTGAGGGGCTGTGAGCGGGGTCAGCGCGGTGGCAGGGACCACGGCCGCGGCACAGCCGGGCAAGCCCGGCGCCCCAAGAACCCTGTGAGGGGCGGTCGCACTCCTCCCTTTCCTGCCACAAAGCTCTTCCCCTCTCGTCTTCGAGGAACTCCTCCGCGCCAACCGGGGCAAATTCGAAAGGAAACGGGCAAAGGTCGCACGGGCTGCGCCGCTTCTATACGCCCCGCAACGAGAAACGCCGCCGGCGCGGGGGACGCAGGGCACCTCGGGCGCTTTCTCCAGCGCGACGTCGCGTTTCCCAGCTTCTGCTGGACGGCTGGGATATCTTTTTCCAAACCCTGCAAAGGACCTTTCGGCTTTAAGATCAGCGGCGATGCCGCGTCGAGGCTCGCTCACGCGACGTCGCCTTTTACCGGCGCAAGAAAACCCCGGGATCGTTTGGGGCGTGGGGTCAGAAAGGCAACGTGGTTCTTTGCAACCTTCAAATCCACTCCCGTCTCCACGACGGCAGCTGAAGATGCCGCAAAGGGACGCCGCTTCGCTCCGGCTGCGGGGATTCAGCCGTGGGATTCGGTGGTCTCAGAGTATTCGCAAAGCGTCGCCCACGTTTTGTTCCCCCGCGTTTCGCAGGGATTAATCCACGCGCGCCTTAGCGCGGAGTCTCGTGCGCCGACGGCGACAGGAGCGGGGCCGAGAGCGAGTGTTGTGACGT
>NW_010535890.1:2755-3008 GCF_000687285.1 Phaethon lepturus
CGCGCGGGGGAGCGTCGCTGCGCTCCTTGCTCTGCCACCCCAAAAATCCGCGGGGCCAGGGAGGGGCAGCACCCCGCTTTGCACCATCCCCTACTCCTCCTTTTGCAAACCTTGCTGGAGGGGGAAAGAAAGCAAAATAACGAAGCAAAATAAAGCAAAAGAATGAGCAAAATGAAGTAACAAAATAAGGCACAGTAAAGCCCAGCTGCCCTCCCTCCCGCGCCCTGCGCGCAGCCTCCCCTTGCCGCACAAC
>NW_010535891.1:0-1441 GCF_000687285.1 Phaethon lepturus
CGTGGGCAGCACCCCGCCAGCCAACGCTGCGTGCGGGGAGAGGGCAGAGAGCTGGCGCAGCGAGCCCAGGAGCATCCCTGCGGCATGTGCCTCCTCCTCACCCGGCCACAGCCCCGCTCACGTTCCCGGGGCTGGCCAACACAGTTCACCCAGCCCAGCAGCTGCATGTCAAGGGTCTCGGTCCTTCAAGGCTCGGGCACTTGGTTGCAAAGGACAGTAAAGCTGCTGCCTCCAGCCAAGGCCAGCCCTGAGGCCATGCTGCTCCTCACCTCTCTCTATGTCCGTGATGATGGAGGTTTTCCCTGCATTGTCCAGCCCCACAACAAGGAGGGTCACCTTCCTGGGGAGCGACAACAGCGGGTGAGCACTCCAGGGAAAGGCTGTGCTCCCTGAAGAGCGGAGAGCACAGCCAGGAGAGGGGCAGGACGGTGACGCAGGCTCTGGCTGAGCTCGGGCGAGGGCAGGGACAGTCTCTGGTGCCTGGGAGGGGGTGAGGGCAGGCACAGGCACCTGGAGCCACCCCATCACCGTGGGGCAGCCGCACTGTGGAGCCTTCGGTGCACTTCCTATGGCAATGATTTCTTTTCAGATCATATAGGATTAAGCAATGATACGCACAGGCCAAAAAGATTGTTCCTTATATGCGAACAGTTAATGATTGCTCTTGGTGTCCTTCCTTGTCCCTGAGTTATGGGTATACATGCTAGGGAGAGGCAGCAAGGACATTTTACAAGCTTCTGCCCGGACCCAGGAGGTTTTTCCTGTTGCTAAACAGTCCTATTTGGTCTCCAGTGACGTGCTCAACCGGGGCCATACACAGAACGTTTTCCCTGTGGTTGACAAGCCACAGTGTTTTCGCAGTGTCATTTTCTTCCTTAAACACACAGACCAGGCTGCGTGGGTGGCGCGGCTCCACCTCCGGCATTACAGCAACGTGTCCTCGTTGGCAGGAGAGGACCATAAACCCCCTCCCTGCCCGCAGTGTCTGCCCGGGCTGGTGCAGTGCTGTCCCCAGGGAATTAACCCGGATCTCCCGACACAGGCAAACACGGCAGGTGCTTCAGTTTGTCCTCCCCAGATTTCCTGGGGAGCTGCCGACTTTGCACAGGGGGAATGCCGCTGGGAGTGTTCCCCGCATGCGTACCTCTGCCTGCCCTGCCCCCTCCCTGCCCAGCTCCTGCCTGCTGGAGAGGCAGCGATGACACGCGTGTGCCTTGCTCTGCATTTGGGGATGGTTCCGGCAACGGGCACCAGTCTCGCAATGTTACTGCACCAGTGCCCTTGCCGACAAACGCGCAGGTAAATGTTGTGCGCCCCAAGGAGCGGGCATGGGGACCTACCTGATGGGCTCCTGTATGGCCTGCAGCCATGACCAGCAGTGGGAGAAGAGGTGGAACATGCTCAAGCAGCCCCAGGCGGACGGATGGCCTCTCTTCGGCAC
>NW_010535891.1:1520-1799 GCF_000687285.1 Phaethon lepturus
GGGGGCCCCCGCCCCCAGGGCCCAGCACTGCTGCCTCCAGCCTGGTGCACACAAGCCAAGCCGGGGGACAAAAACCATCCCCCTGGACAATACCTCACGGGCATGGATGCCCCCGGCCGGACCCTGCCCTGGCAGCCCCTTCTTGCATGGCAGGAGCACCAGTCAGGCTCTCACCCGCTTGTCCCCACCCTGCGGCCCCTGCTCACATCCCCTTTGCGTAGCAGCTGCTTAAATCTAATCTGGATTTAAATTGTGGCCTCCTTAATCCTGGTGGGTCGG
>NW_010535892.1:0-261 GCF_000687285.1 Phaethon lepturus
GGCCATGCCGCCCTCCCGAGGGCATCCCCCCCGCTGAGGTGAGCCCCCACGGTCCGGCGAGTCAGGATGTGGCTGAGGGTGCCCCTTGCCCATGGGGACAGCATGGGTGCTCCTCAAGGGGGTGGCCCAGCTGGGCACCCGGTGACATCCCCATGCCCTGCAGGTGGAGTGGCTGCGCAATGAGGAGCTGGTGGACCCGGTGCTGGACGCCAACGTCTACGTGACGCCGGAACACAGCCTGGTGCTGCGGCAGGCCCGCCT
>NW_010535893.1:0-6404 GCF_000687285.1 Phaethon lepturus
TGATGCAGAGGGAGCTGCAAGTCTGCGTGTGCAGCCAGGGATGAGGGGCTGCTGCCCTGGCACAGGGACGTGAACGTTCCGCACCGAAACACGTCAGGCAGCCGAAGGCTGGGTGAAGGGGCTCAAGCCCCCATTCGTGCCCGAGTCCCGCTCAGTGTCAGCCAAGCCATGTTGAGGCAGAGCGAGAGTTTGCTCACCCTACCTGACACCCACGTGACAGCACCCAGGAGTAGGTAAGAAGCAGAGCGGGCTTTTCCCCTGGTTACACCTTCCCAGCCTCCTGCAGTGAGGGATTTACATCCTTAATGGGCAAATGGCTAGATACCCACATTATTGTCCGTGCTGCATTTTTTCTCATAAAAGACATTGCTGCCTCCCCACTATGCAGCAGCTCTTCGGTCAGCAGCCACCCTTTGCTTGCATTACCCCGAAGGATGCCACAGATGCAAACCCTGCCCACAGATTGCCATCAGTGTGGACCATGCTGAAAGGCAACGATCAGTGGGACGGGGCACAAGGGACCTAAATATCAATATAAAAACTGTTCCTGGGGTGACAAACTTCAGATTCCTCACAGATCCTGCCTCTGTCCTGCTTGAGGTACAGACTTTTTCCCACCTGGCAAACAAGCAAAATGCATTCTCATTTCCACAACAGTCGGTTCTAGCAAGCCCACCCCAACCTCACACATTAAGATCAAATCCTAGATGTGCTCCAGCTTTTTTACACAAACCTGTTATTGCTGGGGCGTACCTGAAGGAACAGAGGACCCTTTTTCTCTGGCAACCAGCAACTGCATGCTCTAAGTTACTTGTGCCACTTCCCAGAAAAGGTTTTACGTTACTTAACCCATTTGAAATTATCCACTGCTAGTGGAAAAGCTTTTCAAAGAAAATCTCTTCTTAGAGGAAATTTTCACTGCAATCAAACAGCTCCAGATAAGCTAAGCAGCAGGTCCCGACAGGTGCTGCGTAAATGGCCACAAATCACTCCCTATCCTACCAGCCCCCTGCCTAGCAGATTATTCTTGCTCTTGGATTTATAAGGCCACCTCCCCAAGCACCCTCAACACATCTGAAATAATAATATTTCCTAAATATCACACACAGACCTAGGCCAATGTGAATTACGCAGAGCAATTTCATTATTAAAGACAAGTTAGACTGAATCACAGCAACGTTTCTCTTCTGTTGCCCACAGCACAACACCATCTAACACTGCTACCTAAGTGCAGCAGTTCTCCACCTAGCACCCTCTCAGCTGAGGTTAGCAGATCCTCAGGCAGGACAGGAGCCTTAAGTCACAAGGGAACAGGTCTGGTTCAGCTGTAACCAAGCAGCACTCCAAAATGCCAAGGGTGACAGGCTGCATCTTGTTCAATTATTTTTTTTCCCCAGTGGAGCACGGAAAACACTTCTCTCCCAGCTCACACTCTCCAAAAGAGAGATCCTCCTGGGATCATGCTTTTGAAGCCTTAAATGTCTTCAGCTCAGGGATTCAGCTCAGATTTCATCAATGCCCATGATTTTCATCTGCAAGTGATAATACAGTCTTGTACTCCTCACTGAGCCAGTAGCCCTGTGCATACAGTGACTGTCTTCTGCTGGCGAAAGACCACTCTTCAACATTAGAGAAGGCCCACCATTTTAGAAATTTGCATGCACACAGGATTGATTTCTGTCTGTAACTGAGCAACAGGGATTTCTGAGGCAGAAGTGGGTTGTTAACATAAATAGAGGGATAGAAAGGATTTTTGTTTTTTAAAAAGGGGCTGATACGGCTGCACAGTACCAGAAAAACCAAAGCTGACCACACCCAGGGGACCCTCCAGGTGTGTCGAGAAGACATCATCTTACCCTTGAAGAGGCCAGCAAAGAGGTTGTGAGAAAGGGGCAGAATGCAGATATTCAGTCAGTATTTAGTCTGAACAGCCCAGTGACACCACTGGGGCAACTGAAAGGATGGTGACCCTATTCATGGATCTTCCCTACTACCACCTCTAAGGAGTAAACCATAAACCAGCAGGATTATTTGAAACTTTGGGCCAAAACAGATACAGAGGGGAAAACCAGAGTCTCTACTATTCCTCTTCCGTCTCAACCCAAAAGCTTTTCACCTGTCACAGGCACTACCACAGACTTCATCACCCGTAGAGGAAACAGGCAGCCATTTCAACTTACTGTGCAATAAGCTCCTTCACATCTCTTCCTCCCACCAGTCAAGTTTCCCTGGGATGCCAAACATACTCAGTTCTTGCTTGGTCCTCCTAATGTCATTCAGCAAATCAACAACACAAGAAGAAACGCTGTGGAATTCAAAATTAAATTAATACTGGCTTTTAGGGACCAAACCCAAGGTCCCTTATTGTGCCTGAAGAACTCCAGTGTCCTCACACAAAGCCACAAGAATCCATTAGCATCATTTAAGTCTGATCCCAGTGACAAAAATACCAACAAGAAGAGCCAACAAAACATCTAAACACATGCAAATCAATTACCTGAAATATAGTCTCAAGAGCCAGTAACATATTTGCGTGGCACAGAAAAATGGCACTATTTAATGCTGCTATTAACTACTGTTTGTTAAATAAACAACATGAAGTCTTTCATAAGATTGGTTTACTTCTTCCTTCATCCTTGTTTTTTTATTCTCCCCAAAATGGACAGGGAGGGGAAAGTTAATTTTGCTGGATAAGCTGCTCATACACGATGGCTACAGAACTAGAACTTAACAACTGATGGGCAGTAACATTATTGAACTGACACTCCTGTGATACTAAGATAATGATTTCTGAGGTCTACTGACCAAGGGGAGCTACAATCAAGATTAAATATAAATGTCTCCAACTGCCATCCCTGTAAAGAGCACAAATACTACCACTTCATTTCTACATGCATAAGCAACTAGGTCAACAGGAACCCTAACAGGGTAACGGCAGGTACGGTGGAAGAATGATGGGTATTGACAGAAAATTTCAAATTAACCAAAATTATCCACCTAGCTTTCCCCATGAAAGACCCCTATTCTCCACTAACCACAGTACATTATTACCAGACATTTACAGAGATGCTGGCTTTTATCCCAATCTGAATTTACCAGCAAAAAAAATAGATTGATGTCTTTGAGAAAGAATCTTTCACTTTCTTACAGTTTATATTGTAGTACATACACCTGTGCTATAGGCTCTGAGGGAATTCCTGGGAATGACTCTGATTTCTCTTATAGTATGGAAAGTAATCCTTACAATGGATAGCGGTCAAATTACTACAGCCCAGAAAGCTATCCCATGTCAACTAGGCTATTGTAGCTGCATAAGCACGTGCTTTTAGACCACCTCAACCATGAAGCAAAGGACATCAACTCATAGCACCAGGAAAACACAAGCATTGCTTCTATGATCCCATGAGGGCAACTGAAGTCTGTATGTTTTAGTTTACACGAGAAGCAGGCTAAAAGCACGTCCACAGCCAGCTGGCTTGTGGTCACAGACACAGGTCTTGACTACTGACTTTTCACATCAGTAAGCCCCTAAAAGTGAGCAGAGTGACAAAACAATATTGGCTGGTGGAAGACCAAATCAATCCTGGTATCTGTGTACCTCTCTGGGATTCATGCTGCATCTTAAGCCAAAAGAAACCACTCCTCAGAGAAGTGCTCTGCTGGGAATGGTGGGAGACCACAGGTTTAATGAAAACAAGCACTTTGATAGCAACAGGGATGCAAAGAAACTACGCCTCCTTTATCCTGATTAGCATTGCAAGTGAAGAGATGCCATTACCCATCTTCAGTTTCCTTGCGGCATATCTGAAAACAGCTGTGTCACAGACTAGCTGTTGCATTTCCTGGCAAAGCACTATAGTCTCCACGGGAAAAAGTTTCTCCTCTCACATTCCTCCTTTTAGGAACTATCATCTACTCTCAACAGGGTTGATGGAAATTGAGACACATAGTAGGCACCAACTAACACAGACCACCAATCTTCTTAAGTTAAAGCTGCCAAATGTAGCTACAGAAAACAGCAGCACCTTGAACAAATCTGTAAAAGCACCAAACCCCTAAAATTCTGCATAGCTGTGACAAGAAACACACAGGGAGGTGAACCAAGCACTGGTGCAAAGCCTACCAACTCTCTTAGATCAGCTGCAAAGAGCCCCTCCCTCTGTCCCTGCAGTGAGAGTGCTTAGAGTCAACAACACCGAAATAAAACCCTCATCACCCAGCACTCCTCCACAGATGTGCATAAAAAAAGAAAAACAACCACCCTTCAATGCTTCCCTCTGATTCAGACAGCAAACACAGTAACAACAGAAAGGAAAAAAGGAGGAAAAAGGAGGAAAAAGGAGAATCCAGGCTGCCCTGAGAATCACACAGGTTTCACGTGGGTGTCACCTGCACTTGCAAGCATTGCACCATGGAAGGAGCAGCTCCAGCGCGGAAAATGGGCATAAACTTTGACATCCCTTTCCTCTGCGACTGCATGTACCTATGGAGTGACGGCCAGCAGTCTTGACCCAAAAGCAGGAAAAATCCTTCCTAACCCTCACAACTCCTGCCAGAACCCATTTGTCAGCAGGGCAAAAAGTAAGTGGCTTGGATTTGCCCCATGTTTCTGCCCGGCTCTTACAAATACTTCATCGCCCAAGGAAGCATGACCTCGGAAGTAAACTAAACGTTCCATTTAACATCACAGGAAAGGAGGAAAGAAAAGAGATAATCAAAATTTAAAAAGCAACCTAGTGCTCTTGCTTGAACAAAAACAGTGTAACTGGGTCAGAGAGAGAATAGACCAATGTAATTTCAAAAGTGTGGTGACAAACAAAAGGAAAGAATACCAAAGATTTACACAGCAATAATTCTAAAACTGGTGGAAGTAACGTTTTCTCCTCTTCTCTTTTTTTTTTTTTAAATATGGTATAAATTATATTCCTACTCCTCCTTCCCTCAACTTGCAGCACAGAACTTAAATTTCAAGCAGATCAGTGGGTGGAAGATCAAAGAATGTTTTTCAGGATTTGTTTTCTACCTACATGGAGGTGGGAGTACTATGTCATAGGGACCAAAATGTATGTGTGACATTGTATTAGAGATTTCCCAGCTCAAAAAGAGCCCAGAATTCCTCCTTTAAAGTGGCAGAGCACATCATTCCTGGAGACTACCAGTCTGTATCCTCCACACTGACAGCACAAGGAATGGGAAGCTCTGAATGATGACATTCATCCTCAGAAGCTGCTAAGTTAAACCAGGGGACTTCTGACAGTCTTGGCTATCTGAAAGGCTGGAGAAGCTAAACATCAAATGATTCACTTGCCTGATCAACCTGGACAAGACACTACAGAGACGTTGCCTCCACAGATGAAAATTAAACCCCTAAACGTTCATTAGGAGCCTGGTATTGAGCCACGTAATTGCAGCTGGTAGTAATGGAAATTCTTAGCTGACTCTGCTTGGGTTTCACTCCCTGCTGACACAAAGGCCTGGTGGGCTAGGTGACATCTTTTGAGTAACAGTTGGAAAGCAAAGAGATGAAAGGTTGTAGGAGCAAAAATAATTCAGAGAAATGCAGATCATGAAAGCAGAAACAGGCCCGACCTGTAATGGGTGCTTCCTAGCGAGATAAGCAATCTTTAGTACCACCCCTAGACCACACAGAGGAATTCCTGCATCACCATTACAAAATTTTATGTTTTCAGCCTTTTCTAAAGTTCTACTTTCCCTGCTCAGGGACAGAGAGTTGGAGAGGATTAGGCTTTTGTTACGATCTTATGTGGCTTTCCTCAACGCAATACCTGGGCTTATTTGACTTGAGAGAAGTGCACAGATTTCAGATTTTTCTCTTTATGTGCATTGAAACAAGTTCCTGAAATGCAAAAAGAAAACACGTTTGCATTTCAACAGGGCAGGGGAGTGCCAGGATCTCTGTTACTCATGGGACCCAAACCAATCCACGCACTGTCATAACCTGTTTTAATTCACAGTTCTGCACAGGTATGCTTTAACGGGTTATTACTCTTAGACAGGACAAATGACAACACGCAAAAAATGGCAAGCAAAAGGAAACAAAGGTCATCGCAGCAGGAAGGTCCTTGCTGAGGATGGAGGAGAGCAAAGACAAGCAGGGTGTTCCCTTCAGTCACTATGGCTCTGTGGAGAGTGAAAGGAAAGTATGCTTTTGCAAACAACTGTTTAAGACAAGGATTAATGTTTTTATCCTTCGTTCACTGACTTTTATACTGCCAGATTAGACTCTGTTGTCTCCTAGCAGCTGAAAGGGGCCTTCAGTAACAGATCTTTCATTTCAAACAGATAAGAAATGGCTGCCCTAGAAACATTATCCCAAGAGAAATATTTTTAACAGGAAAAACTTCATTTTTGGGGGGAAAACAAGGAGGCAAGCTCTCTTCCTG